>NW_026852249.1:0-219899 GCF_026571515.1 Ruditapes philippinarum | reverse complement strand
TTAAGGAAAAAGGATATATATCTTATTATTGATAACCTTACAAAAAAGATAGTGATACCTCACAATAAAAAGGTAAAATATTTTACATAAACTTCATGACTTGTTTTGGTTATTTCTATATGTTTTTTCATTTGCATTTTAAACATATATATATCTTTATTTCCTCCAATACTGAAGAGTTACATGTTATAATGCAAATATGATTCTATATGTACAAAGTAAGAATATAATTTTTAACAAACAGAAACACAGATAGTAAATATACTAATACGATGACTAATAAAGCATTAGCCTCCTAAACAAATGGCATGATAGTTAACAAAACATTGATCATATATGAAAGCTTACATATGGCAATGAAACATCAACATATATATAAATTGACATATGACTGTTAGTAAATCATTGGCATGGATAAATAGAACAATCATTCTTAACGATTTTTCTGAGATTTCTTTGGCACCACTGATATTAATACAATATTTCAGTTGAGAATTTGGCAACTGCGATAAAACATTGTATACGTATAATTTGTCATTAATATCAAAATTTTGTGAACCCACTTAACATCTCTATAAGTTGGTTTTCAATGCTCATACCGCTTAACATGCGGAAATAATTGTGTCCTAGTAAAGATATGAGTTTTGTCCATAGACTATATCTAATGTTATCATAATGTGAGCAATGAAACACTTTATGTAACGCATATTCGTATGTTACAGTCCTGCAATAGTCACACACAATGGGATATTTTCTTTCAAAATATTTGCACATCAGTTTGAACAACGAAAAAGCATTGTGTTTTATAAACCGGGAAATGTCTTTGAAAAATCCATATAGAACTGAAGTCGTATGTGGAATGTATATTTAAAAATAGGTTGATATCGTCATCGTGCTCTACTTTAGATTTCCAAGTACAAAGTACATGCTCGTGCCTGCACCGCCTTTTTGGTTATTCTTTTCCAAGCATATTTAGACGGAAAGAAACCTGTTTCTGAAAAGTCACGTAGATATGAAAATAGTTTATATTTTCCAAGAACACTGATCACGTCGGGAATAAAGCCTTTAGATTTAGCAGGTCGTGCATAATATGATGTTTAAACGATTTTACAAAAATTTGCTTAAACTTCATATTTGAATCTGCATGGCATAGTTTTGGACAAAAAGATAAGTTTTCTTATATCAATAAGGTTAGATATCGGATAAATCCCTAAACAACTGAGGGCAATGTCAGTACGAGTTCCGTATGGAACGCCTTGAATCCATTTGACGCATTGTCTATGTGCCCGTTCCAAGGGAAGTAACTGTGTCGCGTTGACACCGCTCCATAATTCACTCCCGTAGAGTGCAGCTGGGAGAACTTTAGTTTCGTAGATACGCCTTGAGGTGATAGGGTTTAGTCCATTTTTCCCTATTCCACTGTTAGTTAAGCTAAAGAATGTTTTTCCTAAGTTTATGGCAGCTTTCGGTAATGTTTTCGCGAAGGTTCATGTCATTTGTGCAAAGAATGCCTAGATGGGTATATGAGTTTGTTTCACTTATTAATTTTATGTCCCATTTTCCATTGTCTTTTGTTGCTACATTTTATCATTGAAAACGAGAACTTTGCATTTCGTTGTGTTATAAAAGTAACGTTCCTTTTGAGCATAATTGAAGCCTATATCTAAAAGTTCATCGAGCCCTTTTTTGACATTTGAAATGATGACCATATCATCAGCTGAGGTTGGACATGCACATACTATGTTGTGAATTTTATAGCTACTTTTACACATGTCAATCCTGTTCAGTAACTCATTTATAAAAAGGATGTAGAATTGAGGACTACAACATTGTCCTTGACGTGTACCTTGCAGCACGGGGAACCAGTCGAAGACAAATCCATTTGATTTTACACAACTGTAACAGTTTTCGAAGAACGATTTAAATATTTGAAAAAGAGATATATCAATACCACTTTGATACAGTTTTAGTAACAATGAAGAAATACTACTGTGATCAAATGCTTGTTTCGCATCTAAAAAACATGTATACATTGGAGAATTATTTTCTATAGAGTATTGTACACATTCGCGAAGCATAAATTCTGTCATCAAACAGCTAACGTTTTTTTGAAAACCACCTTGTGATGGATTTAAATGAATGCCACCATCCATTTCTGCAATTTGTAGAACGACATTTTCAAATAATTTTAACAAGGCGGAACAAAGGGAGATAGCTCTGTAACTAGCTGGATCATTTCTCTTTTTGTTACCTCCCTTAAATAAAACTGTTATCATGCCTTTTTTCATATCTGTAGGTGTGTGTGAGAATTCGAACATATGATTGAAGAGTTTGGTGATACATTTTATCAATAAATCTCCGCCATAAATGAAGTTCTCATAAAAGAGATTGTCTTGGCCACAGGCTTTCCTTTTCTTGCATGAATTAAGTGCTATTTTTACCATATCGCTGGTGATAATGTATTTTGCATGTTATTTGCTTCGATAGTTACTTTTAATTGTTTCAAGTTCACTTTCTACATATGATTTGTAATCAGAATCAAATTTTTCACCATTATATTGAGTATAGTTGCGAGAAATAAGATTTCCAACCCTCGTTTACTTCCTGCGGATCTGATACAGTAATTCCATTGAAAGTCATTTCAAAACCGGGTGTATATTTGGTTTTTGAATTATTTTTATTAACCAATCTCCAAAATTCATTGTTATCTAATTCCGATGCTTTGTCTAGCATACATTCCTCTTTATCTAGGAAAGATAGAACGGATTGGCGATGTGTTTTCCGAAAGAGGGTCTTGGCTATTTTGAAACGTTTGTAACTTCCGGAAGTCGTGTCACGTGGCTTTCCGTCGCTTATCCATTGTGCTCGCGCTTGTGTCATATCTTTATGCGCAGTTTTTAGACTGTCATTCCAGTAAGGTTTGATGTAGGGTTTAAATTTTACCTTAGGTATGTATAAATCTGTTGCTAGATTAACAATCACAACTATTCCAGAGTAAAGTTCATCAATATCGGAAATTGAACGTATTGGCATCTTATTTGATAAATGTAAAACATCACTATTTTCAAGAAAAGTCTTATAATCCTCGAGGTTCTTTGATTTGACGTTGTGCCAGTTAATGACGTCTTTTTTTTCTCTAGGACGTGTGCACTCAATTCTCGGAATTACATATTTGCACACTATAGGTCTATGTGTAGAGACACATAGTGAATTGTCTTCTATAATTTCACATTGTATAAAGTTTTGTAATGACCATTCTGGAACAAAAATATGATCAATTAGTGTTTCTCTACATGAGTTGTAAGGAACATTGCTATATATACACCCTTGACACATAGATGATGTAGTTAAAGAAGTTAAATTATAATTACTTGTAATATCTAATAGTTTAACACCTCTAGAGTCTATAACTGTGTCAGAACTTCTTACAGACGGAAGTTCCGTATTAAAGTCACCCAAAATGATCACAGTACCTTTACTGATAAATTTACAAATGACGTTCTCTAATTCTTCGACATATGTTGAATATGACATCATAGAATGATTTTTTCAAGGTAAATACACCTGAATGAGATAAACATAAGTTTCTGGAGAGGTCATAATTTGTATTCCTATACACTGCTCCGAATTCAAGTCTAAAGGTGCGATCATGTGATTTATTTCTTTTCTCCACATAAACGCTAAGCCTCCTTTTCCTACCTTTCTACGTGATAGGGTGTCCAGTGAAGGATCGGAAATTGCATAGCTAATGTAGTTAGTATTTATGGTGTCAAGGAAGGACAGGTCAGCACGGTACAGCCAGTGTTCTGATAGTCCGCATATATGAATATTCTGAGATATTAAAAGGTCACTTAAATAGCTAGCACTAGACATAACGCCGTTCGCATTCCAAGTTGCAAAATTTAATATTCGAGTTCCGGTGTCCATGGTTACTGCAATTTTATTCTACATCGATATCTAACACATCAAACCTATTATAGTTTGTGTCGTACCTATGCCTGTTATGGCTTTTGTAATCATTATATTTGCTGTCCATGAATTGCATGCTTGTGTTTGTACTTTCTACACTTTCTCTTTTACGATAATTATTCCCAGACACCCATGGTCGACAAATAATACCACGAGGCCAGAAGTAAGGGTCATCAGATAACATTGACGCGTTCTCGTCATTTTCAACATTTACGCGAACAACCGTAGTCCGTTTCTGTTTATTTCGGAAAATGGATACTTTTGTTACTTTGGGTCCCTTTGATCTGATATAAGCTGCTACCTTCGCTTCCGTGATTTGTGGCTTAAAACCGCCAACGTAAAATCGTTTGGTGCGCATGCGCACATATTGAGAAAAATCATCAACATTCTCAGTTTGTTCACTGACCGCGTTCCAAGTGAGATCACATTTAGGGTTATGTAGTACATTAATATTGTTAATAGATCCTTCAGTATCTCGCGCAGTAGATAATTCCTGCTGTCGGTCTATTACACGACCGAGTTGATGCGTATTACAGCTGAGTTTGTTATCATTTCTTTTCACATTTATATTGTTTTTTCTGAAACGTGGTGCAACATGTTCTTTGTGTTTTGGCTTACTTCAGTTATAATAGTAGGGATCGGGTTTATGTCAGCAGGGGTTGCAACATATGGAACATATGACATGAGTGGGGCATGCAAAGCCCGCTCTTCCGAAGCCCGAGGTTGGTATATAGATTCATGTTTGTTTGGTGGTGGCATTGAGCCTATATCTGTCACTTTGCCGGGTAGATCAGACTCGTTTGAAATGTTATAAACTATGCGCGTTTTAGCATTTTGAAATTCAGATGAAAGGTTAATCACCGATTCCTGTATTGATTTTAATTTTTCTTGATTCTGGTGTATATATGTTTTACACGCGTGTACATCATTCTCGATTTTGGACTCCGTCTCAATAACGTAACGTCAACACACAGACATTTACGTGTTTAATTAATGGAATTGTAAGGAAAGTATAAGTTAGTTTTGTATTGATCACGCTTAATAACGTCATGGAAAGTTACTTGTGTTAGTCACAATACTTGGTACCTTTAGATTATACAACATTTTTACCCTGCAATATTACTCTACTGTACATTAATTAATAATACATAATAGGTGGCTTCATGACAAGGAGCTGCATAACTAGTCTATAGCTTGTCCTAAATTCAGTTCATCGCTTGAAAAAAGCAAACTAGAATCTGCTATTTATAGTCGTTTTCCTCGAAAGGAAGTAAATTAGATTTTTTTTCTCTAAAAGATAAGGTGTCCGACTGTTTTTGGCACTGTCTTGTAACTACTATTAAAAGGACTCCACTGAGGTTTTTTGACATGGTGGGACTGAAAACATTTTTGCAGATAAATGTACCAGTTGATGTAGGTTAAGATTACATTTTTTGTGCAAAACTTTGGATCATTCGCGCACTTCGTTTTTGAGAGTAATTATTCAAATAGTAAAACAATGACCCAAAATGAAAAACGTTTAAACACTTTTCACAGAAATCAGGCTAAGAAAAGCATAAAAATACGATTTTCAATTTTTTTAAGTATATTTCTTAACTATCTTTGCATATATTTCTGTTTAAAGTGCCCAGCTCATTTATGTAAGAAATTCAATTGTATGTGTTTAGGCTTTTAAACCTCGGTGGGTTCCCTTTAAGGAAGATAAGAAATATTTGATTTAACCGGTTTTTCTTCGATATAAATATCTGAATTTTATTTATACTTCATGGATATGTGTGAAATTCATTTCTCTGATTTTTTTTCTACAAAAAATTACCATATTTATTAATTTTAAGTATAAAGTAAACATTGTAAGATATGTTCGGTTTCTTTAAAAAATAAAGCCAAGACTTGGACTCGGACTTAGTAAAGTTGTTGACCTCAAACCACCTTCATAAAATTACAATATGTATACTCATTTTATCTTAAAAATCTAAAATGTTAATCGTATGAAAAACATGCAATTTATGGTCTCATCTGTTTCTTTCTTATTACATATTCAACAAACTAAGGATGATCTTCTTGGTGATCAATATCATACAACGTTTAACGACATGCTTGTAAATCTTTTAAAATTTACTACAAATTTTACATGCAATGTCATAAGTGTACATGACGTACAGTGTACATGCAGTGCCGCGAGAGTTAATGCAGTGCCGCGAGTGTACATGCAGTGCCTCCAGAGTTATTGCATTGTCGCGAGTGTACATGCAGTGCCGTGAGAGTTAATGCAGTGTCGCGAGTGTACATGCAGTGCCGCGATAGTTAATGCAGTCCCGCGAGAGTTAATGCAGTGCCACATGTGGACATACAGTGCCGCGAGAGTTAATGCAATGTTGCGAGTGTATATGCGGTGCCACGAGAGTTAATGCAGTGTCACAAGTGTACATGCAGTGCCGGGAGAGATAATGCAGTGTCGCGAGTGCACATGCAGTGTCGCGAGGGTAAATACATTGTCGCCAGTGTACATGCAGTGTCGCGATAGTTAATGCAGTGTCGCAAGTGTACATGAAGTACCGTGTGCATGCAGTGCCGCAAGAGTAAATGCAATGTCGCCAGTGTATATGCAGTGCCGCGATAGTTAATGCAGTGTCGCGTGTGTACATGCCGTGCTGCGATAATTAATGTATTCTCGCAATTGTACATGAAGTACCGTGAACATGTACTGCCGCGATAGTTATTGCAGTGACGCAAGTGTACATACAGTGTAGCGAGAGTTAATATCAATGTCGCGAGTGTACATGCTATGCCGCGAGTGTATTATGCAGTTTTGCGAGTTTACAGGCTTTGCCACGAGAGTACAAGCAGTGCCGCAAGTTTATAGGCAGTTTCGCGAGGTTATAGGCACTACCGCGAGTGTACACGCATTACCACGGGTTTACAACTCTTACAGTGAACATGCAGTGCCGCGAGCGTACATGCAGTACTGCGAGTATACATGCAGTGCCGATACAGAAAACACAGTTCTGCGACACAAGACGAAGTGCCGCGAGTGTACATGTAGTGCTGCGAGAGTTTATACAATGCTTCGAGTGTATATGCTGTGTGGCGATCGTACATGTCGTGCCGCGAAAGTACATGCAGTGCCGCGAGAGTAAATGCAATGTCGCGAGTGTACAAAAATAGCAAAAATAATTCATTGATACGGCATATAAGTATTTCCTTGTAACTTTAAGAAGATACCAAAAATAAATTTTTCGACAAAAAATTGCATGTCTGAGGCATGATGGGCCTTTAATATAAAGAATTATATGATATCATTAAGAATATTGTTTCGTATTATTCCAAATTCACCATGAGTACTGAGTGTTAATGTCTTGTGGCTTTTCAATAAAAAACATTATGAGTTACTTATTTGAATGTTTAAATGTTTTGAAATATTTAACATAAAGCAATGTAGAAACAATACTGTTATTAATATATCAATGAGATAAATTTCCTATAGATCAGTATCGTTTTAGCGATTTTAAATATAAAAAATCAATGGTGCAAACAAATATTAAGAGGATATTTTTTCGTTTGCGTGAAATATGGAATATATTTTCACGAAACATGATAAAATGCCACATATTTTCACGAGCCGGTACGGCGAGTGAAAATATGTTGCATTTTATCATGTTGAGTGAAAATATATACCATATTTCACAAAAAAACGAAAAAAAATAACCTTTTTATTTAATTTCATTATCAAAGAAAATGGTAACGGATCCCCGTGCTTGCTACCAACTGCAATTGTACAGCGTGCAGTAATTTATGCGTAAGCACACGCTGTTTGGCGCTACATTGTGACGTCATGTAAACAACTCTTTAAACGTCTGTACAGCGTTAATTACTGAATTAAAGATATTGGTGTTCGGATTAATTTTCTTAGTTAGACCATTTTCTATCATGCTAGATAGTTTTCAAAACAATATTCAAGAAAAAGTTGTTTTGTATTTATCAGATTTTTCAAACAAAACGGCGAAAGAAGTCCCTTAAAATAAATATGAGTTTTGACTCCGCCCACTTTCATATTTATATTTCATATTTATTTTTGAAAAATATGAAATATATTTGACTGATATAGCACCATATTTCATGGGTAAAATTAAATAAAGATTTATAACTAATTCTCAATGTGTCAGCAAAACGGCTATTCCACTCACCGTGTATATATCTAATTTAGTGTTTGAAATAACGTTTTGTTCAATAAACCTGAACAATATCATAGCACATTTAATGTGGAAAATGGGCTTAATATACTAATTATTTTTGTATTGCTTCACTATAAAAGTAAGATATGAAAACTATTTCTTACATTACGAATAAATTCTTCTAATTACTTTTAACTAGGAACAGACATAATTTAAACCCAATGTTTAATACATGTTTGTGTTGTTTTATAGAAATGGCCGTATCAGGACGTAAACAAGTAGACTTGCTAGGATCACTAGCAGCAGGATCAGCAGAAGACTTTGATCACTGTTGTGAGCCGTGTCTTACCACAGATCAACGTATAGAAGCTCTCGGGTTTTGTGTCACATGTCAGGAATACCTATGTAGTACCTGTCTTGATTGTCACAAAAAGGCAAAACTTTCCCGGAATCACAATATTCTTTATAAAGATGAATTAGACAAGTTGCATACAAAGCAGCAATCATACAACGAATGTACCGAATTATGTTCAGCTCATAAAAAAGAAGTTATAAAATTTCATTGCCCATCCCACAATGAGCTCGGATGCAATGATTGCATGACTTTAGGCCACAGAACGTGCAAAATTGAGTACATACCTGATAAATGTAGAAGCATTGCAGATGGCACGGAATTCGATGACGTCATGCAAAAACTCAGCGGAAAACTTAAAGAAGCAGAAAAAATCTCTCAAATGGCTAAGGAAAGAAGTAATGATATAAATGAATGCAATAAGGAAATAATCAAAGCAATAACAGAATTCCGAAAAGAAATAAATGACCGCCTTGATCAGATGCAACAATATGTTTCAACAACTGCTGAAGGCATAAAGACAAAGAATATTAAAATCGTTCAGAAGGTCCTTGAAGAATGTGCAAGTATGATTTCTGATATAAAAAGTCTGCAATCAAAGCTAAATGTAAGCAAATCAAATCAACAGCATAGTCAACTCTTCATTGACATAAAACGGGCTGAGTCTTCACTGAAATCAAATAAATTAAATGATGCAGAAAAATCTTTCATAAATACGAATATGCACTACTCATTTGAGCGAAATTCTGACCTTGAATCATTGTTATCGAAAACAAGGGTATTTGGTGAGATTGTCAGTCATTCTTGTTATGAATCGGCAAATGAGATGAAATCTGTTGATCGTCTGATTGGGAAAGAAGGTATCAATGTTAAAACTTCAACAGATAAGAGGGAATGTTCTATTACAGGATGTGCAGTTCTCAACACAAATAAACTAGTTCTAGCCGATAGAGAAAACAAAAAAGTAAAATTGATATCTATAGAGAATAAACGTGTACAAGAAGAGAAAGCTCTAGACTCGGAGCCATTTGACATTGCTGTAATGTCTCAAGATCAGTTTGCAGTAACAATGCCGCATATCGAAGAAATAGTTGTCATGAGAACAGACGACAAGCTATCATGTGTCCGCAGTATTAAAGTAGATAGGTTATGCTATTGTATAGACTTTAATCAAGATTGTCTCTATGTTGCTTGTTTGTATCCTCTTAGTGTGATTGTACTGAATACACAAGGTGATATCCTGAATAACATCCCTCTGAAATTTCTTTCAAATGACTATTTCCCGTATATTACTGTGGGAAAGGATTCCAAACTTCTGTATATCAGTGACTGTGGTAACGACAGTATAGTGAGTGTATCATTACAAGGGAAAGTTACAGCTACATATAAGCATACAGATCTTAGTGGACCACGTGGAATGTTGATGTTAGATGACGGGGCATTACTTGTGTGCTGTACTGGTAATGGAACAATTCATAAAGTCAACGGAGACTTGAAGCAAGGGAAGATGATGCGTCAAGATAAAACCCGTCTGCATTCAATATGCTACAGTTCACGCTATAATGAGGTTTATGTTAGTTACTATAATGATAACAAGTTGAAAGTATTTGACACACAATGATCAATTGATGAAATTTTAATTTGATAACCAAATTGACGATTGCATTGCATTAATTGTTCTTTATTATAGAAAATTATCAAAGTATATTTTGTATGATTATTATTATCATTATTATCATTATTATTTCAAAAATATCTCTTTGTTTCATATATCCTTTTTATATATCCTTTTCGTCGATTTGAAACTATGCAAATTGTCGCCGATAATTTTGTTTTAATATAAAACTTTTTAAAAAGTAAAATGATCTTCCTTATTACAAATGAAACAAATGCAAACTCCATTGAATGATTATGTTTCATATTAGGAATTGGCTAGATATTTAATAAGATATCCTTTTAGATATATAACGTTAGAAATGTGAAGTTATATAAAACTTTTACACTTTATTGATTTAAATTTTTATAAGGGACGTGTGTCATGTTATCAAATGAAATGTTTAAGTATGTCACAGGCTGAGAAAAATGTGCAGCTTGTCTAGGATTCAAACACGGGACTCTCGGAATGTCATTTTGTGACACTACCGACAGAGCTATTAGGCCGCTTACACATCTTCTCCCCTTATACGTGAACAGTTCTGAACCATGACATACTCCCCTGCTATACTGAAATTCGTCCACGAATTTCACAGAGTTACAGAGCAATGTAAATTAAACTTCCAGCAATATTCAGTCACGGTCCCCAGTCTGTTGCAAAATGTCACAGGGTAAGAAAAATTTGCAGCCTGACCAGGACTCGAACCCGGGACCCTCGGCATACCGTACCGCGGCTCTACCGACTGAGCTATCCGGTCGGTTACACATGTATTCCCCTACATAGTGAAAAGTTCTAAACCATGACAAGTGTAATAGGGAATAACGTATATCAGTGGTAGTGAATATTTCATTCATGTTTTCACTATGATGTGCCACACGTGTCATATTATACAAACGGTCAGTGAAAATAAATAGAGGATATTGAATGAGTGTAAGTTCAATACTGAATTTATTGCACGAGTTGAATAAAATTATATTATGTATTCATTATAAGAGTCATTTTTCATTGACGCGCCTATAGTATAACGCTAACATTTACACTATGTTTGTATAACGCTAATGACGTCACGTCAAAATATATGCACGGTTTTACGGAGTCGCGAAATCGGCACGGGTGTGTGATAAACTGTGATCTTATGTTTATTTTACAAAACTCTTACATATGATCGGCAATACATTCATCATTTATATTTCGTTTTACATCTGTGGTGGCGGACAAAGTAACATTCGTGTAATAAAAATGTAACCCTGTCTTACTTCCTAGTTTGTACAATCATAAAGTTTAATATCACATATAAAAACAACTTTAAATACTGAATACTTTATTGTACTATGTTTATGTGTACTTAATACATTTTGAAGCTTTTTTATAATCACGCCTATCAAATTTACGAAATTTTGACATTAGATGTGAAAAATATCCAAAAACAAACAAACTTCTCGTATATCGCAGATTGTTTTGTTATATTTCTATTTTATCGACTATTATTTATTCAAACTGATAAGTTGTTCTTTAAATGGTACTTTCATAACGATAGTGATAGTTTAAGGTAAATCTCAACTTTTTTCTTAAACGTTTATGTCTGCATATAATTATTTCTATACCTACCATCGTGTTTTGTGTTATAATTATTATCTTAGTTTACGCTTCATCAAAAGATAAAATATATTGTATTTGTGTGTTCTGCGCATGATGAGCCTATTTAGGAAACTCTGACTATAGTGTGATTTATAATTAGTATTTATTCTCTGAACTAATAGACTTATTTGATGTATTGCATATATCTGTAAGCATGCTGGGTCGTATATATACATTTTTTAAACAGTATCATTTTTTAATAAATCTTGAGAAACAACACCGTCATATGACATTTGTACATTACCGATAAAGTGTGTGATAAGACAAAAAAATTGCGCTGAGAACAGCTGAGTATATATTTTTGGGAATGTTTTTTTTCTTTTGTGTTTTGTTATGATCACTTTGTTTCCAGATTTTTATACTTCACATGATAAACAAGTATTAGATTACAGACATAAATACTATTTGTTTCCTGTTTGTAATTGCTATTTGAATGTATAGTATGCATTGAAAAAATCAGAAATAGGGAGCTTTTTGCTTAAAGGCAGTCACTATCACTTGTCAATTATGTGAGAACCTGGTTATCTTTTGTTGTCACGTTATCAACAGACAACATTAAAAGTTATCCACCAACCAGCCGATAATGATTTTATCAATGTATGATAAAATTTTAGCAAGAATGTTATCTCTTTTGTTATGTATACATTTCAAATGTTGTTTTTTTTTAATTTGGCTAGTATTATAGTGTATCAAATTGAATAAGATACAAGAATTTTGTTGATATTACATATTGTAAGTTTTAATTCCAATTCAATAGAAAACTGATTCAAAGTTCAACGTAACATTGTAATTGAACATTGAACGAATGAATTCGTTTGTTACATTGAATTGGAACTTACATTGTAATGGATATTACAATTATTGATAAATAATAAGTATAAAATTAAAAATGGTGAGTTGATAATATAAGGATGTTACACCGGCTGTCAGTACAGACCGGAATATCAAGCTCGTAATTGTTTACGGTGGTAACGAGGCTCTGCCCAGTTTCCGCTAAATAATATCTGAGAGCTTGATATTTCCGGTCTGTAACGAGAACCGGTGTTTGATTCTTTTTCTTGCATATAGCAAATGAATTATTGTTCGGAAAGAAATTTCGAAAATCAATATTTTCATTGAACACTTTTGTCTTATAGTAGCATAATTATGTATATACAATTTTATTCATAACGGTAAACTAACGTCATTCTAAGAACCATTTCATTCAAAAATGGTTCTAACGTCATTGGAAGCACGCGACTTATCTTACTTGGGGGGAGGGGGGGGGGGAGGAAGGAAGTTTTTCAAGCACCTGTGTAAGCAGTAGATAATCCAGTCTAATATGCAAGAAATAAAGTCGACTACATTACCTTCAGCCTTTTTGTCATATCACATTGACTTTAGAAATGTAAATAATAAAAAGGGACTTTCCCAATATGTTAGCAGATTAGTTGTTTTAACAATCAATAGATGGACAGATAGAAAAATGTATAAACTATATGATAAATAGTTTGATTTATTCATTCATTGAGATGTTTCACTTTTCCATTATCCAGACTCAAACCGAGTATGCAGTTCTAATTTAAAGTTGGTGTTTACATTTCTTGCGAGGGATCACCATTTTTCCCAAATTTTGTTAAGAAATTCTGCTACTTTATTGTATCTCTTATTAAAACTTCTGCCCTTGTGATTGAATTATGTCTTTATTTATTTCTTCTGCGTGCTTTAATTTGATCTAACAAAACAGATGATGTTGTCAATAAATGAGCCACATTGTCTGTTTCTAATATCAGGTATATTAAAAGAGGAATTGTAAAGATAGAGAAGAGAGAGAGGCAAATATATACATGCAAGATGTATACATACATAATTATATTGTGCTTCTTCCGTCTTTTATATTTTTGGTGTGTTTTTGGTTGTTATTATTTTGCAATTTTGGGTTGGTTTCTCATACATTACCATGACGTTGTCATTATACATCTTCCTGTTATCACGTGCTCTAATGTGCGCGTAAATTTCACACAATTAAATCATATATTTATCAGATTAAAAGACCCCTGTGTCCAACGCAATTCGGACTCGAAGACAAAACTTGAATGCAGGAGTCTCAGTAAAATATTTGCAAACGCTGTGGAGGTTATTTACATACAGTACTGATGTTGCTCCTGCAAATACCGCAAATATCCTTAGACTAGATCACCCCTTATTATTGTGTTTTTAAATACAATATTATATAAATCAAAGCTTATTAACTTAGTTGCGGTAGATTTCATCATAAGTTAACGGAGCTGACTTTGTAATGTTAAATGCAATAATTATACATTTGTAAACAATTTAAATGCAGCCCATGAACTTTGTAGTTTGTAGTTTGGTTTTACGTCGCATCAACACTGTATCAGTTATATGGCGACAACAGCTTTACTGCAGATGTCCGTCAGGGCAAAAATGACGTCAGAGTAAAAAGTCCGTACCAGGATTCGAACTTACAGCGGTAACGGGCTATTGGCTTAAAGTCACCCTCTTAACCACTCGGCAATAGGTTGCTCCATCGCGTGTCGTATTATTTGAGAAATATTAGAGAAAATATGTATTGGTAATCGAAATATAAAACAAGTTTAAAGTTGTATTGGACATATACATGTATTATATATCTTAATTAGGAAAAGGTAAGAGTATTGTTTTGATTCATCTGTCCATTTTCTGTTCATATATTTACGAGTGAGCAATGATACTGTGACATACATACTGATAAGTAAACCTATTTGTTTCTAGGTCTTACAAAATATATAACCATTATTTTTATGTTCATGGATGTATTCATTTCACACAATAGAAAGGACTTGAATCAATGATCTCGAAAGAAGCACTGATAAAATTGCATTACTGTAAATAAGTAAGAATGTTTATATATAGTCAAATTTGGTGTACTGATTCATATGAATGCAGCAATACGTCCAGGACAAAGTGATGAGCTGTATAGAAAGTTCATTAAAAAACAAAACAAAACAAAGAAAACAACGCAACAAAAATACAGCAACTCAATTAGCAACTACATACCTATGAACTTTTATAAGAAAAAAACTCGCAATACTAACCTTTGGTTATTGGCGTCCGCGCCGAAGCGCGGCGCCTATTGGCGTCCGCGCCGAAGCGCGGCGCCTATTGGCGTCCGCGCCGAAGCGCGGCGCCTATTGGAATGAAATGAGATTTTGTGAAAGGGCGACAGCAACTTCTCGGGCCTTTTATAGTTGCCAATATAAAAAGCCGATCATTCCGATCGGTATGAGGGTGCTTGATTGTTAATTAGTCGCGATATGTACAATGAATGGCGAACTGGAGAATTTCGCAATGCAAACATTTTCAAATGAAATAACCTTTTCCGTCAATAAATCGCGCTCTTCGGGGTATTTTTGCTTATCATTTTGTAGTACACAGTGGGTTATTATGGTATGTTATTCCGAAAGCTGTTAATAAAATGATGAGTTGATGACCTTAATATTCCGAAAATCTATTTATAGAGGGATGTACTCCTATGTAATTCCCGGTCTCTCCCGGGATTTACTAATGACCGGCGAATAGTACCACACGTTTATTGTCCGGTCTCTCCCGGTTTTGGAGTAGATATCGTTACAGAACAGAACAAATATTTTACAGATAAATAAGCTTTTTTTCAAAATGAATGTTTGTCACTTAGTTTGGTTACAATAATTAATAAACACAGATCAACTCTCGAATTGATTGATTATTATTATACATAAACATACAATTCGAAAAAAAAAACCAACAACACAAATCGCATGTTATATTTTATCTATATGAGATAAAAACAATAAATATGTACAATAATTGAGAAAAAATGTACATTTTTATGGCATTAATATGACACTATCAACTTTAAAACATTTTATATAATTTGTTATTCGTGTTTAGTAAAGATTCCGAGGAATTATTCAAAGTTACAAATCAGATTTTATGAATTATTGAATTGATTGATAATTTAAAAAATGATAAAGAAAAATACAAATGTACATGTATATGGTTTAAGAAAAAACAATATTATAAATTGAAAGATTAACCATGATTTACTGACTTTTTCCAGTTAAGTTTTGACTTATAATCGTCGATCATTATGACAATTGAATTCTTAAAATAGTAGTAAACGTAAAAACTCAGTATTAAAATAGCGCATAAAACACACACAAAAAAGAAAAGAAAACAATATTCATAAAATCTGTATTTTTTTTTATTAAAATAGAAATTACATTTATTGTATAATAAACAATTATGCTCAACATGATCAACATGGTAATATAACAAGTGTCATATTGTTACTTAGTGTGAACAGATACCTTAAGAGGGGGTCCTCGTTAATAGCAATAACATAATAAGGGACAATTACACAAGTATGGTGTTGATCATGCGTTACACATATGGATTATAAATGATTGTATACATGTATATCCGTTGCTATTAATAACCACGATCATAAAGAAATAACAAGAAATATTCTAATTTCTAGCATGCCGATCAAAGTTAAAAATAATGAACAATGTCTTTCGTCCGTTCATTCAAAAGTGATATACAATTCTGGTAAAACCCAATGAACCATTGAAAAGTTTATAAGAATATCTTGTCATCATATATCTACTAGTTCATCTGCACCTGCTGTTTGGACGCCCTTTGATGCTTTGCATCAATGCTTTTCTTGTAGACGGTAATAGAAAAATAATACGATTTAAACATCTCAAAATGAGCGGCGGAGGAGCGACTGAAGCTGTTCATTGTTTTTTCTAAACATATGCTTTGATGATAGCTGCAAAATAGACTTTTAAGCTACTCTCCCACACAAAACGGGTCTCAAAACATCAACACATATGTTTACAGTTATTAAATATGCATAGAAGAAAAATACAACAATAAGTATCTTTAAAAAAGATACTCGGCAGGAGTAAAACTGGTTTAACTATTGCATATCGTGGCATCTTAGGAAACATGGAAATAGAATCATAAGGATAATGATATTGGAGCTATAATTGAATTTTACGTTTAAATATTTAAATATTAAAATCAAATGATGACACATCAGATTTTTTTAAAATAAAAGTTCAAGTAAATCCTTTAAGTAAAGTAGTAAATCAGAACTACAAACAAAATAATTAATTTCGTACTCAATTTTTTCGTCTCAGTTCATTTTTACCATCATGTTATTCTCTTATTTCTATTATTGTGAATCCCGTTTTAGCTCTAACAACACCTTTGGAAATAACGAAAAAAACCTTAAAATTATAAAAAAAAAACGAATGAAAGCTTTATAATCTAAAAAAAAACTTTGACAAACATTTATGATAAAGAAACCATATCTGCAATTAAGTGAATACTTAATTAATACAATGTATGTAAAATACATGAAAATTATAATATTTGTATCCACTTCACATAACTGATAATATCGGATATGTACGTTTTCTTGTGTGCTATGGGATTGTGGACGTAATTGGTTAGTGTTTGACAAAATTTATAACTCATTTAACCAACGTTAAATAATCTGTAGTAGGATGCATGGTAATAAAAAACTTATAATGTATAGGAGAAGGCTTGGTTTAACAGAACTTAAGTGTCAGAAATTGAACTTGATAGTGAAAGTACTTAATATGTAAATAGTTCGTTTCCAGAACTCTTTCAGATGAATTAAATATTAGACGTGTATACCGTGTTAACAAAAATCCTTTATGACTGTTTTTACTAATTTTTCAAAGACCAATCAGATTCCGAAATTTCAGAGTGTAAATGAAATTTTTACATATATTCAGTTCTTCCCTGTAAATTTTACAGGAAGTCAAACCGAAAAATGACGGCATCCGTTTCCACGAGTTATAACTGTGACCTTTTATCACACCCGTGAACATATAGCAAGTAGGACAGCTTCATGCAGGTAGTAAATGTATGTTTCAAACTGTATAACCAATTTATGTTTGTCTATTTTTTGTCTTTTTTATAGACAAAATATCCTATGATATATTGTGCAGCAATCGATTGCAGGAAAGAATACCTTACCAACCACATAACTATTTTACTCGCAACAACTGGATCTACTTGCCATCAGTTAAGGGGTGTGTAAATAATTCAAGTCAATATTTACAAAATAAAACGTTGCAACGGTTAAATAACGAAAGCATGATAAACATTGAAAAAACTTTATTGAATATGTTTTTTTTTTCATCGGACAAGACTTGTATAAATCATCTAGTTCAATATAAATGTACAAGCCTGTGGTAAAATTGTTTATCTTTTGATGACATTTAATTCAAAAACTCCCACACTACAATGTGTGGGATAGTAGCTTTTATAATTAAGGTATCGTCACTTGAGGTAAAAGTAGGGCAAACATTATTGATAACCTAAATATCTGTATCGTCCGATGATTAAAGTATTCATGTATATATATTATGTATGGAGCAAAAGGTGATGGGTTTGATACTATGGTGATACCACAAATCGCGTTGATAAAAACCTGCGATTACCAATTCAATGTACAAAGTACATATGCACCAAATTGTATTAACGTTGGTTAACTTTAACCACTGGGTTAAATCCATGGTTTGGTTAACTTTTGGGTTAAACTTTGGTTAACCGATTGTATAAAATTTTGACCGTTTGTACGCTTCGTCTAAACTTTGCTCATTTTTGCTTCGAAATAGACTATTATCGGTTGTATATGATGGCAACGATATTTCTTTAAGTTGCGTAGTGACGGGAAACGGAAACAAACTTTTCCAGAGCCGGAAATAAACTGTTTTAAAAATCAGCTGTCAGTTTCAATAATTAGGATAAGTCATGATACAAAATGTCATTTTAAACCGATTAAATGAAGATCATGCTTAGGTTAATACTGAGGTGAAACTTGAAGGACAATTATAAGTAAAATTACGAAGTCATTCTGGACCAGTACGCAGCGGGAGATCCCTTGAAAGACAAACATGAGGCTGTATACTTTGTATTTGATCAGTAGATTTTATTTCGATCAACACATATGTGTGCGTTGTCGTGTAATTGTCAATAACAACATGAATTATTAAAGATTTACAGACTGACAGGATATATCACCTTAGAGAATCCTCTTGCTGAACTTATCATTTTGAAGAAGGTATGATAATGCATTTAACTTTTTGTGTCACTGTCAGTTGACAAACAGTTTGCATGACTTTTTTGTGTTTTGTTGTGTTTTGTGTATAAAACCATAATCTGATAATGAAGTTGGCAAAACAAAGAAACGAAATCATATAAAAGGAAAAAAATTTGTTCATTCCTTATTTCATGCACTGTTCTGCTTTTTAAACAATAATTATTCCTAAACCAAAAAGTCAAGATTGCTCTGTTGTCAGGCCTTGACATCTTGTTGTCATGTCGCTAGCGAAACAAGCCAATTGGCAGGTTGTTTCGCAGTGTGTGGCACCATGACACATTGTCGCTTGGCTCAAATGGAAAAAAATTAGCTTATTGTGGCTTAAATCTGCTTTTTTGCTGACGAAAACGACTCAATTAATTATTAAGCCATGCGATAGCACAATAAGAAGCCATTCCCTCGATATAAGATAGGGACATGGGGACAACGTGCCACAGTCTGGCATGTTTTGTAGCGCCAAGGAAAAAAAGGCGATGAACAACAACGCAACATGCAAAAGTGTAACATATCAGCCACCATACAAATGACTAGAAAGAGGTCAAAATATGCAAAAAGTCCTTAAGCTGCAGTCTCACTTACTCCCGGCAGTAAACATGGTAGACAGTAAGTTACCGGGATGATCCAGGGTGAAATTATTGTTGCGGTCACACTTACCCCGGCAGCACTACGATAATCCCCAACTAACCACCAAGGATGCGCCCCGGATCATCCAGGCAGAGCCCAGGTGAAGCTACGGTTCATGCCGTTGCTTCCCCGGTCGTTCCCGGATGACGCCGGAAGAGCCCCGGTTGACTCAGGCAGAGCCCCGTTTGATCCAGGCAGAGCCCAGGACGATCTACGCAGAGCCCAGGTTAATTGAAAACGCGAAAAAACGATTACATTCATACATACTTTTTATCTAATATAATATCTATTGTTCTAATAATTATAGTAATTCATGATGATTTTCTGAAAAATCCTTATGCAAGACTGGATAGAAGGGAAATGGGATGGGATTTAAAACAAACAAGTGCAATCATCGCAAATTGTTGTGATTCTTTTGAAATGAACTGTGCTTTGCCGGTGCTCCTCCGGGATCAACCATCCTTCGGAGCTCTGCTGGCATCGTCTGGGGCTCTACCGTAGCTCTACCGGCTATATCATACCCTGGATCATCCTATGTTTGCGCCGGTAGAGCTACAGTGCTTCGCCGGTGTAACCCCGGTCGTTCCCGGCAGAGTTAAGGATAAAGCCGACAAAGCTATTCGTCCCGGATCATCCCAAACGGCCCCGGTGATATTAAATATTTTATTCCATCCGGGGTCGAATGTTCCCTGATCATCCAGGACGTTGCCGGCAGAGTTACGGATGTACCCCGGTTGTTCCAAGATCACCCCGGAGGTCTACCGGGGCTCTGCCGGGATGTAAATGAGACTGTAGCTTCATTGCGTTAGTCATACAGTAGAAATATGGTGAATATACCGAAAAATCAATCATCAATTGTTCACAACTGTCATAAAAAATATTACTAAAAACTTGAATTTTGACTTTTCTTAAAATCCTAGGACAATGTACATTTTGCTAAGCTGATTTCCATAAAATATTTTGGCTCGTCTTGTGTAAAATCAGTCAAAAACTTTTTTAATGTGTATTAAATAGTTTCCAAAAAGAATATTGATGATACATTGATAATTATTTTAGCTCTATCAAGCAGATTCCAAAATGCAAATACTGTAAAACATATAGTCATGCTTATCATTTCCCAATCTATAAAAAAATTCCTAATCAAACTGAAATTTTGAATATCCAAAGCAATAAAGTGAGTTATTAATTAAGTTCATTCCGGTATCATTACAGACATATGTGTCACAGTGGTGTGTGTTTTTTTTTTTTGTATTTGTTTTTTTTTTTTTTTTTTTTGGTAGAGTACAATAAAATTTTTTCAATAATTTAGGAAGATTTCCCTGTTGAAAAACTTGCTTTTTCCTAACTTTATCAGCAAAATTTCCAAAATGATGACCTAGGCAATTTGTCTTCTCATCAAAGGTTGATAAAGGGCTTGTTTATTTCTAGTAGCAGAGAAGAAGAATCAATGTCATCTTCTGATGAAAATTAAACTGTTTTTACTTAGTTTTCAAAGAAAGTTATACAGGCTTCATGATCATGAATTAACACACGAATCATATAATATTATAAAGTTATTTCATCAACCTTTTAACTTTCAACTTGTAAAATGTCCCAAAATAGCCTCAATGTTTTCCCAATAAAGGTCTTTTCTCAAATTAACTAAATTTAGGCTCATACATTTTATATACACACTGACACATTCTTCAGAATTTAACTGAACAACAGGATATTTGTTCTCATTTTATAAATTATTGAAAATATTGTTTTATTTTTCTAAGGATAGGAAGCTGCTTTAGGTAAACATTTAGCATTTTTCTAATTTAGAGGACATACTTTAAAATATCACCTTCAAATCGCGTTGCGTGAAAGATTTATTTCATTAATGCTGTCTTTAACACACTATCTTATAAATACATAAATCAATTTTTTTAGATAATACAAGCAATCCAGAATATGCTATGTATAGACCTTTTCCATGATAGGAAAACAATCTGCATCATTACTTTGTAGGCCACTTTGATTAATTTGAAGTAAATATGTAAAAATTATAATAAATAATTATTTTAAATTTTGAAAGTTTGGAATGTGCTTACTAAATATACTGTATAGTAAGACCATTGACAACTTGAAAGGTAAGCACTTCTTTAACCATACATTTAATTTTATACATAATGTATATTAACATGCAAATTCGATCAGCAATTTACTCAATTTAAGAGTCGAAAATTTCATTCATCGTGTATTTCGTTACGTCTTTGGATGTCACTGGTAAAACCTTAGGACTGGCATTGAAACAGTTTGCCTAAGGAAGAAGTAATATCACTCTGCAATAAAGTACACTATTATGTTTCACAAAATCTTAATGCGTACGACGATTGGCTGTTTGATTGGCTTTTAACTATCCAAGGCCCCACTTTATAAATAATCTGATATATCTTTATTTGTATAATTCTATATATGACAGCATGTTATAAAAATTTGCAACATATACAGAAAGTAAACGGAGTTATATATCATTTGGATGTTGCAAGTTGAAAAATTCGAATATAAGTTACGAATGACAATTTGTTAGTGATTGATTTACTATTAAATTTCTATAATTTCAACTATTTTGGGCTTCCCTTAGCAATGTGTCTTTTTATAACACACCTTGAAAAATGAAACCATGAATTTGAAGTATTTGCACCATGTGATTTTCAAATATAAGTCATTTATCAATTGAGCTTTGTTTCCATTTTCTGTGTCCAAACAATTCTTAACATATCATCATTATACTAAATCGTTCTCAGCATTCATTTTTTTAAATCCAAACTTTTCATATCAAATTCATATTGTACTCCATATAGTCTTATATTCATTGTCAGAGTCCTAAAAACTCGCAAGAAATCAAACACATTTATTTATTAAATTCAAAAAAGAAATGCCATACAGTGCCGTTGCAAGAAATCATACAAACATAGTCAAACACTTTCAGTTGCTATTTTGCATATAACACAACTATAGTGATTTAGAATTTTAAATCGAAATCTTAATACTACTTTTATTAAATGTAAGACAATTTTTTTTCCAGATAATAAGCTTGTTTCATGATCTAAACAATTATTTGAATATAATTGAACGCACGTTTGTGTCTGAATAAGTTAATATCACTTTTTATACAGCTTATGAAATGTACAAATCATGCAGTCAATAGATAAAATGTTATAAAAACGATACAAGCATAATGTACTTTGAACAACTGCTCCGCTCTTGATGTTTTTGAAAGACTTAACTGTCAAAAGTTTAAACGAAAAATTGGCGCTTGGAGTAATGAGTTTTACTTATCTGAAAACTGTTGAGGAATGAAAAATTAATGAAAGAATTTACCATTCGAATTCATAAAACTTTCATAGCATAATGTACTTAGAAACATCCGCAGATGTGTTCATACGTCGGTTATCATGGAATCTTCAATGTGACACAGTAGTGCCATTCCATGAAAAGCGGCGTATGGTCCCGAAGTAAAAGAATGGTTTTGCCCTAAATGACAAAAAAATGGGCGGAACTAAATAAAATGGAATTTTGAAAGGGGATCTGAGGTTATGAAGCCTGCATATCACAAAACCAGTTTACAAACCAGCGAGCTTCTATACGTTGACCTTTGTAAGACATGACTTAAATCAGTGATCGGAGTAGTCTGTGATCATATTACTACTTATCCTAGTAGGTATATTTGCGACGTCCTGATACGGCCATTCCGGTTTTCATATTCATCTAATTTTCATATTTAACTTCAAAGGTGAACCATACTATGAAGAAATGATATGTAATATGAAATAAATAAAACATTTCGACATGGATTAAAATAAGACACTAAACTATATGAAATTTAATGCCGCCTATACATATTTGTTATCCTGAATAACATTCATTCTGACTTATTTTTACATTATTATATAGTGAATTATGTGAAAGCCGCCATTTTTTATAAACATTGCTTTTTAACAGCATGCACGATAAAAGCCAGTCATTTTAGAGGGGGGGGGGGGTTAAAACTTTTAACAGTAGCAAAAAATCTACAAGCTTAAGCACCAGTTTCTTTGTGATATGTTGCATGTGTAGGGAGTTGCTAAAGCAGAGACGGTGTTCCTTTAGCCTGACGTGTATATTTACAGGTATTTTTTGCCAGAGGGACGAAATGTGTTGTTTTTGGTATCAGGCTACTGTAGATTTTGGGCTTCAACGGAATGAATTGAAACTTTTTTGACTGCCTGCCTATTGTAGATGGGATAATTTCTTTGTAGATTTGCAATCTTATGTCATATATGTTATCAACAAAACAACAAAATGTGTTTTCTTTTTCCAGGTTGTGTAGTTTGGTATCAGAATTAATAGACGTATTACTTGTAGGACATTGACGGCAGGAACTTGAAATTAACTGTGGAGTGCTACCTTTATTTTATATAAAATTGTTCAAGTACATACTATTACAGCGATATCTGTACCTTATCAATACTTTACACACTGACAAGTTATCTTTGAATGAATACCGATAGATAACATAATTTCTAAATTGTCTCGGGTAAGGTTAATGTTTAAGTGGTGACGGCGAAACTTCTACTGATAAAAATGCGATTCATGTATAAATGAAGAACAATAGTGTAGATTTTTGTGGACGTAAAAATTAATTAGAGGAACAGTTTGATATAAAAAATATTGTTTTAAGATTTCTGCATGTAGAGAAGCAAGCGACAATAAAGGTAAATTTATTTAACCTTATTGCAAATTATATTATATTAATCTTCTTAAAATTTCATTTATTTATTTGCTTCTCATTTTTTGTATATTCTTTTTAATTAATTCAAAATACATATAAATTACCCTCAAAATTGGACAGCGTCCATTTTTTATAAACAATTGAATTAAATATCACATCTCTGTTAAAAAAGTGTAACAAACATTTTTATTTGACATATCTGACTACATTATGGACTTTGAGGATAAATATTTTGTTTGTTTGTCTTGTATAACATTAATCCCTTATTTTACTGGAATTGCACTATGCATGTTTCTCGTTTAGTGACACAAATCGTAACCGGACGTGTAAACGTAAAAGCGATTTTTTTCTCTATTTGTTGTCTTAATATGAACGACACAAAACATTATTACAACCCTTGGGAAAAGGTAAAAACATGTATTTATAAATATTTTTCCTTTAAAGTAAGTAAAGAAATGCATACCGGCTCACATAATATATTTTTATTCAATAATTTCAGTATCTTATTTATACCATTCAATACCCTCTATTGGAATATATGAGAACAGTTATCCGATAATTTATTTATAAGTATATAACACAGTATACAATATATGAAAAAGATATATCATTGTCGCGTACAAATACTTCTATTTAACGTATAATGGACATCGACACGAACATCATAAAACTTTGAATTTGAGTCTTGTAAATAGGTAAAACAAAATTCTTGGAATAGTTTTTGCTATATTTATAAGAAAAAAACGAATCATTCTCTTTCAATTTATAGAGAAACTGAGAAGTTCATGTTCATCTTTAAATGGCAAACTCGTTCAGTTTACGTTCATTATGTATACTTTGATGTTTCATTTTCAAAACTTTTATTGACAAGTTTTAATTGAATAACATTGTTTTTTGTCTCATTTACTACTATATTTTATTTAATATGATCGTTTTTAATTGTCTTTTTTGTATTACTCGTCTTTTGGCATATCAATAAGTGTGTAAATCGTTTTAGCCTCTTCGTATGTTGTTTGAAGGACACATAACATCAATTAAGATCCATACGCGCAAGAAAATATCCGGTTTAAATGAACGGTAAAAAATAATAAACAATTTAGAGAAATACATGAGACATTAAAAGGTTAACAGTTCTTAATATCCTTTTAGTAAAATATAAATGGAAGAAACAGAGTAACTGTAATGCCTTTATTGTAAATTATCTAAACATATTGTATTTACAAAAGTTATAGTATTTTTAAATACATACAATAATACACTTATCTAAATTGAGCAAAATGTAAAGCATCGTGTGACTACATTACATGATAAGATTGTTTTTAAAGTTATCTTTTCAGCACCGAATTAGTTTGCCGTTTTGATTTATTCTAGTATACTTATATATTTACTCCCCCTTCAACAAAACATATTTCTGTTCTTTTACTGTTAAAATTATGAACTACAGCATTTTTTGTAAAAGTCGGTGAAAATGTCGATAACTTAGGAAAGGACAGATAGATATGTTAGTTCATGCTAATGACTTTTTCAGATTGAATGTCGTCGGATCAGAGCTTCTGCTTCAAAATTTAATTTGAAATATTTAAATGGTTTTAATTGTTATCACTATTTGTAAAATGCTAGACAGATAAAATATATATTTGTCATGTGACATATTTATTGCGTGTTTAGTAGGCGAAATGCTGATTAAAAGAAGTTATACGGACATATTTGATTTGCACCATTCGATGCTTATCTCATTAAACTCAATCCTTCACAGTTTCCGTATTTTTTTATTTGTTTGGGTCACCAGACCAAACAAATGATGGTAGCGTATTTTCAGAGCCTGATGTTCTTTTTTGCAAATGCCGAAAGTAGTCCAAACTCCTCGAAGCGGTTACTTCCCTTCAAATGTACATTTACGCCGAAAAATTCAGGGGAGATTACCGCGTAAAGATTGTCAAATGAGAGGCGCATTAATTTTCGGAATGAATAAATAGTTCCCGATTGGTCGAAGATTTCTTATATTGTGTAATTCTTAAAGGTATACATGCTTACATTCAGCTCCATGATTATTTACTTCAGTGTTAAACGACAGGCAGGTTTACCGTGAACAAAATATATCGAAATTAATAAGGGTAACACATTCTAATTTAAAATAATATGGTATTCGTCATGCTGTTATAGCCCCCCGTGGTCGAGGGGTTTACACGCTCGCTTTGGAAGCGAGAGGACTGGAGTTCAAATCCCAATTCAGGCAACGCGGTTTTTTAAAGCCAAATAAACATTGAATTGAATATCAGTGCAGTGTTGTAATAAGTCCTACTATAGTTATAACACTGGAAACAGCATTGGTGACACTATACAAACAAATTGGTTTATAATCTCACAACCTTCACCTTTCTGACATTCTAAGTCCCAAACAAATTCAGCACCTTCTGTGCTTTGATTTTGTTCTGTAAGAGAGGCATGTTAACAAGTGACGTGAGCGAGAGATTTAGTGTACCGTATAGGCCTTCGTAATAGCGCCATATAAATGTGATTGGGGTATAATTTTGAAAGCGATAACCATTTTATAACCAACATTAAAGGGAGTTAAGCTTGAAATATTATTATGAGAGACAATATACATTCATTACAGGCCTTGAGTAAATTGAGAACAGGCTATCTATAGACGTTATCTATGAAAGGAGGCGTACATCCGAAGGTAACTTTGTTTCGTTACATTTAAGAAAAGGATATATATCTTATTATTGATAAACCTTATTAAAAATCTTTGAAGTTTATCTGGAAAATAGTGATACCTAACAATACAAAAGGTAACATGTTTAAACATAAATCTCATTACTTTTTTTGGTTCTTAGACACGCTTGCAAACCTTATTGAAAATCTTGGAAGTTTTTCTGAATATAGTGATATCTCACAATAAAAAGGTAAATTATTTTAACATAAACATCTGACTTGTTTTGGTTATTTCTATATATTTTTTTATTTGCGTGTTTAAACATGCATTTGCTAAATCTTAAAGGAAATTATGAGATTGGTATTCTTTTCTGTTATTGTTCACTAAACGTAGCGTCAACACATTGTCATCTCCTTGTTTAATAAAAATAGAACTAGTAAGGAAAGTATGAATTATTTTAGTATTGGTCACGCTTCATAACGTTATGGAAAGTTCCTTGTGTTAGTCACAATACTTGGAATCTTAAGATAATACAACATTTTTACCCTGCAATATTACACTACTGTACATTACTAATTTCTACATAATCGATGGCTCCATTACAAGGAGCTGATAACTAGCATATAGCTTGTCCTTTATTGAGTTCAACGCTTGACATAAAAAAGAACATGCTATTTATACACGGTTTCCTTGAAAATAAGTAAAGTAGAATTATATTCATTTTTTAAAAAGATGAGGTGTCCGACTTTTTTTGAAACTGTCATAGGAAAGGTAAGGAATTGTGGTAATCGTTTTTTGTCTCCGATTTTTTTGTACGATATAAATATCTGAATTTTATATTTTTTTCATGGATATGTGTGAAATTCTTTGCTCCGATTTTTTTTTTGCAAAAATAATGCATATTTTTTTTTCAAACTATAAAGTAATCATAATAAGATATGTTCGGTTTCTTTAAAAAAGACTTAGACTCAAGTTTAGTTGATGACTGCGATCGACCTTCATAAAACTACAATATGTATACTCAAATTTACCTTAACTTATAAACATCTCAAATGTTAATCGTATAAAAGGTCATTGAGTTGTACATGTTATTTATGGTCTCATCTGTTTCTTTTCTTATTAAGTATTTAATAAAGGGTGATCTGGGTGATTTATAGCATACAACTTTTACGACATGCTTGTAAATCTTTTAAAATTTACTGCAAATTTAACATGCAGTGTCATGAGTGTACATGAAGTACCGTGTACATAAGTGTTGCGAGAGTAAATGCAATGTCGCGAGTGTACATGCAGTGCCGCGAGATTTAATGCAGTGTCGCGAGTGTACATGCAGTGCCGCGAGAGTTAATGCAGTGTCGCGAGTGTACATGTAGTGCCGCGATAGTTAATGCTGTGTCGCGAGTGTACATGCAGTGCCGCGAGTGTACATATAGTGCCGCGATAGTTTATGATGTCAGTGTCGCGAATGTACATGCAGTGCCGCGAGTATATATGTAGTTTCGCGAGTTTACAGGCATTGCCGCGAGTGTACACGCGGCACCACGCGTTTACACCAAGTACCGCGAGTGTACATGTAGTTCCGCGATAGTGCATGCAGTGTCGCGAGTGTATATGCAGTACCGCGAGTATACATACAGTGCCGCTACAGTAAACGCAGTGCTGCGACACAAGACGATGTGCTGCGAGTGTACATGCAGTGCTGCGAGAGTATATTCAGTGCCGCGAGTGTACATGTACTCATGATGTAGTGCTGCAAGAGTGCATGTAGTGCCGCGAAAGTATATGCAGTGCCGCGAGAGTATAAAAATAGAAAAGATAGTTCATTGATATGGCAAATGAGTATTTTTTTGTAACTTTAAGAAGATACCAAAACTATTTTTTCGACAAAAATAGCAATTCTGAGGCATGATGAGCCTTTAATATTATAAAGAATTAAATTAATGATATCATAAAGATTTATTTTTCGTATTATTCCAAATTCACCATGAGTACTAAATGGTAATGTCTTGTGGCTTTTCAATAAATTAGAAACATTATGAGTTACTAATTAGAATGTTTTAAATGTTTTGACATATTCCACATAAAGCTATGTAGAAACAATACTGTTATGAGATAAATTTTCTAAAGATCAGTATCGTTTAAGCAGTTTTTAATATAAAATAATCAATTTTGCAAATAAAATATATAGATTTAGAACTAATTATCAATCGTCAAGTCATAATGCGAAACGCGGAAAAGGACCGAAACATCTAGGGGCCGATTTTGCACAGGGGCAGATTTGGTTTGAGGCCGAAACGTCCGAAACGTTTTGTTCAATATAATAACACAATTACTGTGGCAAATGGACTAAATATATGAATTATTTTGGTATTGCTTCACTAAAAAAATAGATATGAAAACTATTTCTTACATTATAAATTAAGTCTTTTAATTACTTTTAACTAGGAACAGACATAATTTAAACCCAATGTTTAATACATGTTTATGTTGTTTTATAGAAATGGCGGTATCAGGACGTAAACAAGTAGACTTGCTAGGATCAGTAGCAGCAGGATCAGAAGAAGACTTTGATCACTGTTGTGACCCATGCCTTACCACAGGTCAACGTATAAAAGCCCATGGATTTTGCGGCACATGTCAGGAATACCTTTGTAGTACCTGCCTGGATTGTCACAAAAAGGCAAAAATTTCCCGGAATCACAATATTCTAAGTAAAGATGAATTAGATAAGTCCCATACAAAGCAGCAATCATACAACGAATGTACCGAATTATGTGCAGCTCATAAAAAAGAAGTTATAAAATTTTATTGCCCATCCCACAATGAGCTTGGATGCAATGATTGCATGACTTTAGGCCACCGAACGTGCAAAATTGAGTACATACCTGATAAATGCAGAGGCATTGCAGAGGGCAAGGAATTCGATAACGTCATGCAAAAACTCAGCGGAAAACTTAAAGAAGCAGAAAAAATCTCTCGAATGGCTAAAGAAAGAAGTAATGATATAAATAAATGCAATAAAGAAATAATCAAAGCAATAACAGAATTCCGAAAAGTAATAAATGACCGCCTTGATCAGATGCAACAATATGTTTCAACAACTGCTGAAGGCATAAAGACAAAGAACATTAAAATCGTTCAGAAGGTCCTTGAAGAATGTGCAAGTATGATTTCTGATATAAAAAGTCTGCAATCAAAGCTAAATGTAAGCAAATCAAATCAACAGCATAGTCAACTCTTCATTGACATAAAATGGGCTGAGTCTTCACTGAAATCAAATAAATTAAATGATGCAGAAAATTCTTTGATAAATACTAATATGCACTACTCATTTGAGCGAAATTCTGACCTTGAATCATTGTTATCGAAAACAAGGGTCTTTGGTGAGATTGTCAGTCATTCTTGTTATGAACCGCCGAATGAGATGAAATCTGTTGATTGTCTGATTGTGAAAGGAGATATCAATGTTAAAACTTCATCGGATAAAATGACATGTGATATCACAGGATGTGCAGTTATCAACACAAATAAACTTGTTCTAGCTGACTACACCAACAAAAAGGTAAAATTGGTATCTATAGATAACAAACTTGTACAAAAAGAGAAAGCTCTAGACTCGAAACCATTTGATATTGCTGTAATGTGTCAGGATCAGTTCGCTGTAACAATGCCGAATATCAAAGAAATAGTTGTGATGACAACAGACAACAAGCTATCATGTGTCCGCAGTATTAAAGTAGATAGGTCATGCTATGGTATAGACTATAATCGGGATTGTCTTTATGTTGCTTGTTTGTATCCTTCTAGTGTGATTGTACTGAATACACAAGGTGATATCCTCAATAAAATCACTCTGAACTTTCTTACATCTGAATTTGTCCCGTATATTGCTGTGAGTAAGGATTCCAGACTTCTGTTTATCAGTGACCGTGTTAACAACAGTATAGTGAGTGTATCATTACAAGGGACAGTTACAGCTACATATAAGCATACAGATCTTAGTGGACCACGAGGAATGTTGATGTTAGATGACGGGTCATTACTTGTCTGCTGTTCTGTTAATGGAACTATTCATAAAGTCAACGGAGACTTGAAACAAGGAAATATAATGTGTAAAGGTGTAACCAGCGCTCAGACAATATGCTACAGTGCCCACCATGATGAAGTTTATGTTGGTTGTTTCGGTACAAGTCTGAAGGTTTTTGGCACAAATGACATTTAGATACCGTTTGACTTCAAAATCAATGATCACTGATTGCTATTCATTGTTAAATGCAATTCAAAATTATATATTATATTATATTATATATATTTTAACTTTTTAACCTTAAAATATTTTCCAATAATTTAATTTGTGAACTTAATATAAGTTGATTGAAATTTTGTTAAAAAATATATTGAAATGAATATTAATTCATTTTGCACAAAATTACAAATAAAGATAACGTTTGACTTGAAAATCAGTCACTGATTGCTATTTATTGTTAAATGCCATTCAAAATTATTTATATTTTAACTTTTTAACTTTAAAAATATTTTCCAATATTTTAACTTGTGAACTTAATATAAGTTGATTGAAATTTTGTTAAAAATATACTGTAATTAATATTTATTCTTTTTGCTCATAATGACAAATTTAGATACCGTTTTTTTCTCTATATTCTAATTTGTTATCACCAATATGTGTCAGTTGAAAATATATTAGAAACAACACTGAATTTAATGTTCATGTTTTAGTCATTCGTACAGCCTATATAGCGCTTACTTAACATTATTATTCAAAGACAATGAATAGTAAACTGGTTGTAAGGTTTGCATGAAAAAATAACGTAGGAGTGGTGTGATGTGAGGATTTGGAAATCAATGAATCACTTTGTGTAAGTGTGCACTCAGACAAAATTTATGCATATGTTGTATTTTTAGCTGAATATGTAGATGTTGTTTTTTTCGCAGTCCCAAAAATTCGAAATGCGAGCACATATACGACTACACTCGATTTTGTCGTAATTTCGTGTTGAGCATTTTTGTGACAAAGTCGTTTAAACTACAAATCATGAAAGATTTATACTAGTTTCATAACACTTTTCTTATTTCTGGCTGCTAGGCAGTGGGGCTACTACGCAGCTTTATATATTTTTTCAAGCCCGTAAATATATTTGTATGTCTATAGTTTTTTTCTGATACCCTGGACAATTGATTCTTATACATTTTAACCGCTTTTTGCATATCTAGTATATGTTACTAAATGCTACTAGGATGCTGGGCTAAAATAAGTTTTGAAACCTGTTGATATTGCTATGCCCGATGTTGTGTCTATCCGAATTTACTTGTACCTTTAACTGTTTCATAAGCGTTTGGTGATCCAGATCGACCACTTCGTTATTATTTCATGTTTTAAGTATAATACTAATTGTCACAGTATAATTATCGTTCATTTAACACAATTGCATGTTTTAATATTGATAACAACCATTGATATCACGCAATTGTCCGTATATTTATGTAAAATCCAGTCCCAGGTATATTTGTTGTTGTTGCTGTATGCTCCGTGTGACGTCACAATCTATTCACGTGATACGAGGTACACAACAACACAAAACAGTTATAGTAAAACCTCAGTCGAAGATCGAGAGCTCGACCGGGTGGTCAGTTAGAAAATGGAGTAAATTAATCTGAATGGGTTACATAATTAGTTTTTAAAGATAAATAAGGTTTTACCAGTCATTGATCCATAATAGAATAACTAATCATTGAATACTATAGATAGAGACCCCTTGACCAGATCGGGTCAAGAGTACTTAATGTTACTGTTTTCTTAAGAAGACTATCAGATACTTGGAACTGGATATATGAATTAAATCATTAACTTTATAAGTGAGATTGACATTAAATTGAACCAGAATTTGTTTATTCTAAGTTGTTATATAATATTTCAGAAAAAACTGAATTTGACCGAATCCGGTCAAGGTATATTGAACAATCTATATTTGTATATAAACTGTTTAAGTGTTTAATTGCTAGTGGTCTGTTTGACCCAATATTAAAATAGTGTGTAACTGGAACTCTGTCTTGTGTTGTCCGTTTCTATTTATAATTCAGTCCCACTAACTTCAAAGTAATTGGAGTTCATGTTATGACCTATGAAATCAATACATCCTAACATTTACCTGATTGATTGATAAAGGGGCGTAACAATATTCGTCATACTAAAAAAATGACACAATTTTCATACAAATTTTAAAGATACTTCAAGGCAAAATTGACATTAATGACATTGACCGTAAAGGTCAAATATGCAATTTTTATTTTATTTTTTACAAGAAAACTATTATTCTTTCTTGTAATTTTCTTCCCCTGGTGTGTTTGGCTTTAAATATTTGAAAAGGTAGAGCACTGCCCTCGTCGGAGGCATTTTTTATAATGTTTTCCTGTATCTTTCGCGTTTCTTTCCAGGTAGCATGTACATGCAACATAATTGTTAAATAATGTGTTATGTTTGGCGATGCTATACATAATAAATTATTATAAGCATCGATGCGCTTGTTTTTGTTCATTTATTATTTTTAAAGCACATTACACTTCGGAAATCAATCTAATTTCTATGCCTTTAAAAGGGCTAAACATATGATCAATAAGTGCTGTCACTTTAACAGCTGTATATATCTTACATTACCACTACTACCTATACTGTCACTGTAACAAAAAAACTTCTAGCTAACATAGCAAGCACTACAACTACTGTCACTGTAACAGTACATAACAGCTTATGTTACCACCACCACAAATACTGTCATTGTTACAGTAACTAAAATTAATAGCATTAACACTGCTGTCACTGTAACAGTATCTACAGTTAACATAACCACTCCACTCCCACTTTTGTCACTGTAACATTACCTATAGCTAACATTACCACCACTACTTCTACTGTCATTGTAAAAGTATCTACAGATAATATTACCACTTCTACCATTGCTGTCAATTTAACAGTTTCTACAGTTAACATTACCACTCCCACTTTTGTCATTGTAACAGTATACAAAGGTATCAATAACATTACAATCACTGCTGTCGCTATAACAGTATCTACACCAACATCACTACCACTACTGTCACTGCTGTAGTAGCTAAAACTATCAGCAATAATACAACTGTCGCTGTTACAGTATCTGCAGCAAACATTACCTTTTCTAATACGTGGTTAAAATTCTACCTAAGTTTTAAGAGATTTCTTAGAGAAATAATTGGATAAACAACGTGCGTCGACACAATCACAAAAAATCTACTTCCAACAACGCTCTGATGGCCTTAAAACATTTTCAATGGACACACTGTCCTTAATATTATAAGTTGTTAAAATAACACTTATAGTCAGCTGCCGTTTCGTAACATGTGCATGCATATTTTACCATTGCCTCTGAAGACAAAAGTCAAATTTATTAATTTTATTTGACATTTGTATACGCAACTTTAGCAGTTATATACTCGTATACGGCTAGATATTAATAATTGTCTTTCTTTTTGTTTTGCTGGAACATTACCTTAACGTATATACAAAATACTTTATTCGTCCAGTATGACTTTACAAATAAAGTTTTATTGCTTTTAATTTTATCTTTTATCATAATATATCCGATTAAGGAATCTTAATATATAAAAGAATACATAAAAATATAGGTCAAAAGAATATTGATTTTTTAACAAATGTTATTACTCGATAAATGTTGGAATCTCTAAAACTTAACACTTGATATTTTTTTATATATCGGTAAAGGTGCACATCAAGATAATAAATGAATAAATAATAAATAAATAATTCTAACACGACCCGCATTTTTCCATATTGAACATAAAAGAACCGAAAGTGTGTGTTATTATACAACAGAGTCACGGTTTGACGTTCTATATTAAGACATGTGACGTAATCACTATACACGTGACGTAACCACCAAAAAATACAACGCGATGAAATTAAGTACGGAAACAAATCTGGCGCATTTTGCTTAATATCAGGTACGGCAGCATTTATTTGTTGATTTCGTGTTATAATCGAAATAATATATCTAAATCGGTGATTTAATCGCTTGATAACATCACTGTTTGTCGTTCGGATACGCCCTCGTGATATAATTCCTCGCATCCGAACTCCAAACAGTGATGTTATTGAGCGATAAAATCACTGTTTGGGATATATTATTTCTTAAATAAACAATATACAACCGCTATAATAAAACACACAGAGCCACTTCCCCCTCTCTTATTCGTAATAAATTTTAACTATATTTTGATGACCTAAACATTGTCCACATTTTCATGAAGAAGAACGAGTACTACTAACAAGCCTTTTTAAAGCTTAATTTTAAACTTCACGTCACACAAGACCTCTATTTCATGATTTATGGAGATTATTTTCTCATTTACCAACGGGAAATATTTACTTCGGTACATGATACAATGGTGAAAGAATCACCGATTAAGCACCTTGGAAACGCTGGTATTTCACTAAAATACCTGAGTTACATTTTTCAGGTATTGTATGACACCAGTTTCGCGACAAATGTCTTTTGATTAACGTATTTGTAACACGATAGACTTTCATACATGCACGTGTTGTTCTCAGATAACTGATATAGAACACTAAATAAAATTTATTTCTTTGATTGTTGCATATTTAACTAGCTTTGTTTATTGAAAACGTTTTGTTTAAGAAATAACATCGGCCTGACAGGTGTACATCGGCTATTTAACACCGGTTTGGAGTTTTGATGCGTAGGAATTGACCACGAAGGCCGTAGGCCTGAGTGGTTAATTTTTTCGCATCAAAACGACAAAACCGGTGTTAAATAGTCGATATACACCTCTCAGGCCGATGTTATTTCGATTCTAACACAATAAAATAAGGAAGGTCACTAATGTTATTTTTTCAAGCGGAAATAACTTCCGGTGCCGATTTTTGTATAACGCTGTTCGATTTTCGCACCCTACTGTTTCGAAGATATAGAAATTATTTAACAAAAGAAATAATAAGAAGAAAACGTTATTTTATCAAGTTTTCAACAATTAAAACTTACGTCGTATTGTGTTTACACCAGTGCCCCAGTTATCATTCTTGTATGTATGAAATAACGTCAGCTTGTTTATGAATGAGTTGTTTACTTAGTATGACGTCATTACGCTGCTTACGGATTGCCGCCGTTTTGTTAAAATATTTATTAACTGATATGAATCAAATATGTGGCGTTAGTGAATGTGAGATATTATTTCGGTATTGTATGAAACGAAAACATTATATAAGAACTGTAAATATAAATAAAAATGTTTTTTATTGTTGCTTCAAAAGCCTTTGTTAACTATATAATCGAGGGTGAAAACATAACAGCCGCATATACAAGTAGTCCCTAACGAGTGTTTATTGGCAGTTTAACACCGGTTTTTCCCTTCTTTGTCTATAGTGACAAATTCACGTGAGTGTTAGAATTGTTAATATAATTATCAGTAAAGGGAAATAACTTTCAAATGATTTGAGTGATACAAAACATTATCACAACACTTGAGGAAAATGAAAGTAAAAAGATGCTATTTATAACTGTTTTCCTTGAAAGGAAGTACACTAACGCATGCTAGGATAGAGATGTCAATTGTTTCACATCCTTTTTAGAAAAAACATGAATGGGGTTTTCTATTTGAAAACGTGAAATGGCTCGGACAATGTTATAGTAACAAGTAACAATAGAAGGTAAACAGTGATTATTTTTCAAGTTAATTTATTTGTTTTTGTACGCTATATACATGTATTTGCTCTCTATATATTAAAAACAAAAGTTTATAGAGTGATTTAAATAAGGTAAGCAATGATTATCTTTCGTGTTAATACGTTTGTTATTCATGCGTATTTAGGCATGCATTCGCGTTGACGTATGTCATCGGGCAACAGCCTAAAGAGTGTATAAAGTTATATACATGTATTCGCTCTCTATAGATTTAAAACAAAGTTTAAATTGTGATTAACATGATAATAAAATACCTAAAATTAAATAATTGTTTTGCCAATTTTACAGAGTGGGACATTCATGAGATCATTTTCAAAGCTATTAAAAATAGGAACCTCTACTTTCGTTTCTGATCATTATAATATATTTACATATAATATACATGTATATTAAACAATATTGGCCTTTTTTTGTTAAGGAAAACCCATAAATTATGAAAACCACACTTTACTGATCTTTACATTTTTATATAGTATTTTACCAGAAACAGATTCAGCCAGTATGCATCTGAACATTTTTTTCCCTTTAAAAGCTTTTAAATGTTGTTATTCCATTACAGTATCCAAAAAGTTACTCATTACCTGAACCACCTCTTTTAAATTTAATGCTTTGACAATAAGTACATTTATAATGAATTAGTATTTTGTATGGAAGTCAAAATACTTCTTTGTTGACATTTTGCTACTTTTATGACAACTTATTTCACATCCATCGCTACTGTTTACGTAGTATACGTGCGTCAATTATTGACTATGATAATTAAAAGATGTTATTTAAACAGTTCAAATAGTTAATAGTTGAAAGTTATATCACAAGAATATTTCGTATTAAAATTAAAACTTTTTTTTTGTTTATGACAGTATATATTCATGACTAGATTTACCGTCTTTACATATAGCTGTTCGTTTTTTTTCCTGTGATTTAAACAAGAATGCTAAGCTTATCCTATAAATATAAGAAAAAAAAACTTTTAGCTTTTCCTATGACTAGACCATGAATTGTTTTTTTTACGATTTCTGAAAGTATTTAATAAGTTCACAAATATTAGTTAACCTTTTAACGGAAGAGAAATTCAACAACAATGTACTTAAATTGAGATAACCAAAAAGGCTACAATTGTGTGGCGATATTGTTTAGATATTCAGATAAGATATTGAAACATAAATGTACCCGAATACATCGGCCAATACATCACTTTTAAAAAGTGTTCAGCTATCTAACAACATGTAGGTGGTTATAGATATCCTTTGTTCATTTCAGATACGACACATTAAGATAAAAGTTGATAGTTGTAAATAACAGAACTATATAAAAGTTGATAGTTGTTTATTTATGAAAGGACAGAGCAGGTGAATATATATCTCATACATTTTACTGAAATCTTTAAAAAAATAGTTTTGTTTACTTGCATTCAACAGAAATTGTAAATATTGTCAGGATGATAATAAAGGTTTAATGAACAGAACAATATTATATCATAATCTTTACTACAAAGGCACAATTTTAGTCTAATTTGTCATTTTTATGTGAATTGTCTGTACATCACGTTAAATATACATTTAACACTTTTGTTCATAAAAATCATAAAAACTAAACACACAATTTGAAAGATTTGTAAGCATGTAGAAATAGTATTTTTATGTCAACCTTTTGAACCTTTGGAACACTCGTTCCTAGATATAGTTACTTACGCATAGTATCTCAAATTGTTTGACAAATGTCAACCTTGTCATACTATAGTTCATAACTTTGAAGCATATAGGTATTGCGTTACTTGCAAGGATTACCTTTGCAAAACATGCTATGAATGCCACAAAACGAACAGAGCTTCCCTATATCATCAATTTCGTGAAGAAGATGGATCTGAATATGTTTTTGCTACCAAACAACCAAATAATGAATGCAAGGAACGTTGCCAGTTTCATCAGGAAGAAGTTATTAATTTTGTTCTGCCCTGTACAGCTCGGGTGCAATGTATGCATGACTTTACATCACAGAACTTGTAAAATTGAATATATTCCCGAAAAATGTAAAGGCACAGCAGTCGACAAAGCATTTGATGATATCATAAGGAATCTAGACGAAAAACTGAAAGAGGCAGAGGAAGTTTCTGAAAAGGCTGGCAGTTTGAGTAATATTATGAGTGAAAACAGTGATAAAGTTGTCAGACGAATCGAATTATTCCGGAAAGAAATAAACGAACGTTTAGAGCAAATGCAACAAGAGATTCTAAATTCTAAAACGTGAGGAAGAAATGAAATGTAATAACATTGCAACAGTACAGAAGTTCAATGATACATGTGAGCATATAATTTCTGATGTCAAAAAATAGGCAGTCTAGTCTGGATGCAAGCAAATCATCAGGAAAAAACGCACAACTCTTCATTGACATTAAGAGGGCAGAAGCTGCACTGCAATTATATCAAATAGATATATCAGATAACCAATGCAAATATGCGCTATTCATTTCATGAAAATACTGACCTGACAACCTTACTGGCAGAGAAAAATATCTTTGGTGAGCTAGTTAGACATATTGATAACATGATAAGAAAAGAAGATGTCAATATAAAAACCGAATATGATACGAAAGACTGTGATATAACAGGATGTGCTGTTCTAAACGCAGGTAAATTAATAGTGGCTGATAACAGGAATACGAAGGTAAAGGTAGTATCGCTAGAGAACAAACGTGTACTTAAGGAAAAGCTTTTAGATTCAAAACCATGGGATATTGCTGTATTGAAACCTGATCGATTCGCAGTAACAATGCCACTCATTAAAGAAATTGCTGTGATTAAAACAGACGAGAGGTTATCACGTGACCATAGTATCAAAGTTGATGGAAAATGCTATGGAATACATTTTTATCGAAGTGCTCTCTATGTTGCCTGTTCAGATCCTTCATGTGTTGTTGTTTTGAATACAAACGGGGATATTCTGAAAACAATGCCAATGAACTTTCTTCCAAAACGGGCTAGTCCTTATGTCACTGTTGGAAAAGACTCCAGATGTATGTATATCAATGACTTTAGTCGAAACAGTGTGGTTTCTGTATCGCAGCAAGGAGTTGCATCAGCTTCTAATAAGCATGGGGATCTTCAAGGTCCGCTCGGAATGTTAGTGTGTAATGATGGTACATTACTCGTCTGTTGCAAAGAAAGAGTTTACCAAGTCGAGAAAGACATGGAGCAAGGGAAGTTGATGCATAAAGAGAAAGCCCACCTGAACTCAATTTGCTACAGTACACACACTGAATAAATCTATGTCGGCTGTCTCGGGAACAGTTTGAAAGTGTTCAGCACACATTAGCACTAAACTTTTGTTTAAACTGTTATTACTATAAAATATATAAATGAAATGTATTTTACATATGACAGATCATCAATGTGTAGGAGTATGAATAGAAAATGTTTTATTAACACTAATAGATAAGTTACTGTTAGCGTATATGATTGTTTGAGTAAATGATTGAAGTGTAGTCCCATGCTTTCTAAATGGTAATCAATATTGAAATGTTAATACAAAATCAAATTAAAATAGTTATGTATGTCCTCAATTTATTTTCCATTTTGCAATTGTCAGATTCCAAGTGAAAACAATCAATACTCTAAGTATAGGCTATAAGGTCGAACCTTAAAACTCATAAGCCATTGAGTAAATTTCTAATAATACGAGGGCTGTCCGGAAAGTTCGTAGACAATGCTATAAAATCATTAAAAGCAGTCATATCAATATGATGATTGAATATTTTGCTAAATTATTTATCTGTTACAAATTTCTAAATTAAAAAAAAAATCATAAAATAAATATTCGCAAAGCGCCGATCACCATGGCAACATGATCAACGAATCATAGAGCACTTTGATTTCATGACAAGAGCTACTCGAATAATAAGTTGCTAAAAGTAGTTTTTTTTAAGCAAACTCTCGTTTTAATTTTGTGACATCATTACATACTATTACATGATATTGAAGGCAAATTATGACGTCATACGCAGATAAACAGCTTGTTAACGATGATTATAGGCAATGTAGGTGCATAAATTATGAGTTGCAAAAATGACGTAAAATTCACGGACGGAGCAACGTAATGATATTTAACTTCATAGCAACACTAATATGACACCAACTGAGATTTTAATCTTTACTTTATTTTCTTTAAAAACAAAACCAACCATAAAATGTTTAAGTCAACTTGTGTTTAAATGTCAAACAAGATTAAGAAGCGGCGATGACAGTATACCGTATAAGAAACGCTCCAGACGACCAAAGCTAGCATGGGCAAAATATCGTATATTTCGTTATGTACAACAACCTTTAAAAAAGACAGACTTCTCACACACTGTATGGGAACCAGTGACATTTTTGTTTTTAAATCATAATTTTAAATATGAAATTCATAAAGTAAAAAGGATTATAGCATGTATTAAGTATACGCCAGACAGGTACGATGACTGTTGAAATCGGAAGAAAATGAATAGCAGGTAATTACATGAAGTTAATTTGACGCCGTTGACGTTGTCAAAGTGCTCCATGATGATGTATATATGTTGTATGTGATTACTGTTAAAATACAAATGTAAGTCACAGTTCAGTAATTTTTGATAAATGTGTTCGCTAGATATGTATATTTTTGCTGACAGAAATTGTACAACGTATTTATTGTTATACAATAAAAAATGAAGAAGTATATGAACTTTCCGGACATCCCTCTTATAACTGAGAAACATGACAAAAAAAAATGAATATAAGGGTTATCTGTTACAGAATATTAATAGTATGAACAATAACAACCTTAAAAGTGTTATAATTGTGTTGACTTTACTATTTTAGTAGGACATATCCATAAAACATTCCTTATGTCATTATGTAATGATTAAAATAGAAGTATATGTTACTATATGTTTGAAATTCATTTTCTTTCATTATTTCTATTACCTTTTCTTCCTATTGGCGCCTTAACGAGTGGATAATCAAATCACCGGTTACATGTTACAATGTAAATACACGTTGAGATTATGGATTGTTGTCGCAAAAACCCTCAGCATTTTGAGTGTGAATGATAAATTGAAAAGGTCTCTTTACCAATTGATTACTTTTATCACTTTAATTACCAATAGGAATTTAATCAATTAACTCCCTTATAAAGGTTATATTTAACTTTTATCGTCAGATAAGAAATACAAATCCAGAGTTGTAGATAATAATAATATATAATGCAACTTATAAGTGTCCTATTGATGAGATTACAAGTGTTCGTTTTTATGTATCGGACAATTATAAAATGTAAAAATTGGCCCTTTTAACAGTTTTATGCAACAGATTTCATAAAATGTCCGACTGAAGTATGTATTTGTGCATATTAAGTAAAATTGAAATTGATGCAATTATTGCATATCTTAATTAGAAATACGGCCAGTTTTATGTCAAAATATATGTTTCATTGACGGGGAAATGTCATGCAATTGGGTTAATTTTGAGTTATATAAAAGAGATAAAATCAGGAAAATTGCATGATTTGAGCTTTAATAGATAGTGTACGAGGATTGATCAAAAAGTTCTTGGCCCCAGGTACTTCCGGTAGTCAGAGAACCAAAAAATGGTCTTACTTTTCAATATAATCGCCCTCTTCATCAATGCATTTTGCCCACCTGTGCTCCAAGTTGTTTAACTCTTCAAAATAGAACTCTCTATTTTGGTCCTCAAAGAACTCATTGACTGCCTCCATGACACTTCCATTCCTTCCAAAACGTCTACCACGAAGCTTGATTTTCTTATTCGGAAACAGGTAGAAGTCAGAGGGGGCCAAGTCCGGGGAATATGGAAGATAGGGAAGAGTTTCAAAGCCGCAGTCTTAGACGTCGTTTTTATTCGTCTGCATAGTACGAACCGTTTATGGTACGACCTTGCTCAAGATAGTTTATCACGATTATCCCTTGACTATCATAAAAAAATAAAGCCATTATCTTCCCTGCTGACGGCACCCTATTGAATTTCTTCGGAGGGGGTGAGCCAGGGTGCTTCCACTGCATGCTCTGTTTTTTTAATTCTGGATCGAAGTGATGGGCCCATGTTTCATCCTGAGTTACGATCCGGTAGATAAAATCAGGTTCACCCTCCTAGCGAGACAAAAGATATCGTGAAATGTCCAGCCTGGTCTGTTTCTGGTCGTCAGTCAACTGTCCTGGGACCCATCTCGCGGAAACCTCTGACATGCCATAGACATCAGTCAGAATTCACCTGAACTGAACCAAAGTTTATACCCACTTCCCTAGAAATCATTCACAGGTCTCGCCTTCTGTCGCACATGACCAGATCGTGCTCAGCTTCGGCAGTTTAATCATCTCCGATGCTCTCCCTGTTCCTCTTTAATTCAGCAGCCGATTTTTTTTTCACAGTGCTACAGGAGGGGGACTCCTTCCCAAGTGTATCCATGAAGTCTTCATGGATTTCCTTGTGGGACATTCTTTTCTTACTGGGGTACTGAATGACAGCTCTGATTTCAACTTTCTCTATTTGGTATAAATGCCACACCCCTCTACTGATCAAAGTGTGTCTATGTTACTTAATCAATGTAAAACCGCGTGTAATTCGGTCAGTCATCTTCAATAAGATAAAGGTATCTACGTATCGTGTATAAATGTCAGTGTAGTGGCTAGAAGTATATCGGGCCGAAAACCTTTTAATCATACCTCTTAATATCCTCTCATTTGCATAATTTTGAGATTTAAAAAGGGGTTTTGATTTTAAGTGATTCGTTAATATTTGCTATTTTTTGCACTACAAAAATTGTAGAAATCATAAAGATACTAAATTTGCATGTAATTATTTGAGCATCGTATCATCGACTTAAAATCCTTTCAAGTATTATTGCAAGTAAATTGCCATTGTATTATTAGCTTGCGGAAGAAAAAGATAACAGCTCTCGATAAGAGGGGAAGTTTAATTTTAAGTGTGATGAAATGAGGCGTGCGCATGCGTAAATAAATGATTATTTTTCACGTGAATGACGGAAATTATGATCAATAAAAGAAACAATAGGGCGCTTCCGATATAGAAATTAATATTTCAAACTGGAGTAAGATAAGATGAAATAAAGTGTTTGCTCTTTGTGACTTTCAATACCTATTTCCGCTTTGTAAACATAAAATAATCTTTAGACTGATAAGAAAGCTATTGTCACGCTTTAAAAGATATTGACATTTGACAATACTAAACTATATACATGTAAATTGAAAGAAGCAAAAGGTATAAATATCAATTTAAAAAATTATAACAGGTCCCACTTCAGAAAAAAAGAATTGTTTGCTGACATGAAGTAATTAATCTCACATTTACATAACAGCAAGGTTTTTATTCGTTTTTTTTCTCTCAAATACGATAATGTAGAATGTAGCATTTTTCAAAATTCCACATCTTTGATTCTTTGATCCCTTTGGTGTATTTACGTATTTATATCCATAGTAGAATACATACCACAAGGATAAGACCATATACTTTTGTAAACATGCAATTTTTATCTATCATAGAACTTTACATTCTATAATTTTGGTTGCATTTATTTTTCAATTTTTAAGATAATTACTTGGAAATTAATAAAAAAAAGTGGAAAAGGGATAATGCGCTGTTTACTATTGACAAATGCGAAAGTTCTACCAAAGTATTAGTTTGAACATTCCCTATGTTTGTAATCAGATCAACTGCCCGGAAATACATATATAGTTTTACGTTTTCAAAAATATGAACCTTAAACTTAAAGGGAAGCAACTCCTAGTATTTGTCGCAATCCATAATTAACAAATTTATTGCCCGTATACGTACTTAGCGTAAAATCATATAAATGTTAGGCTGTAAGTATTATTTTTATTATATTTTGCATTTTAAATACTTTTAGCCTTGATTAGGATAAGAAATTGTTGGTATTTTCATTCTCGATACAAGGCATTATGTAACTTACTTTAAATGCATGTCATATACATTAAACCCATCATTATTAAAATCCTTATAGCATTATCTATGTAACGTTTCGTCTTTTTTAAGGCAAGTCTTCATATTATTAACTGTTGTCAGGTCAAAGATGGTAGTAAAGGAAGGAGTTTTTGCTGCGACCAAATTTAACAGAATTATGGCCCTTTGTTGATTTCTTCACTATATACCATATAGAAATTTTGTAAATGCAACTCCTCTTAAACCGGATGGCAGATTCTGCTTAAACTTCCAGGGATGAACAAACTTAATGTGTAGATGGAAGTAAAGGAAGGAATTTTTGCTGCGACCAAATTTAACAAAATTATGGCCCTTTGTTGATTTTTTCACTATATACCATAATTATATGTTGTCAGTGGGGGCATCCGTGTCCTTTGGACACAGTTCTTGTTCTTTACAAACCTTTAGAACATTTGAAATATATTTTATTGCACCAGCAGGAGATAGCATTGTTTTATGAGTTTTTCATTTAAAAATGTATATTTTGACATATAAAAGAACTAAATTGATTTCAACATTTATTGTGCTGTTTTCTTTAATAGCATAGGTTTGACATGTTTAGTTTACCCATACAAATGTCGTGTATTTTTTTTATGCATTCCCAAAAGATATGTTCTATAGTTTCATCTTAAGAATTAAAAGACTACATAAGGGACTGTTAATGATTATATCTTATTTTGAACTAAAGATCATTCGTACCTACAATTCTATGAAAAGATTACTTTGAACCATTGCATATAGAATTGAATTAGAAAAAACCGCCATGCCTCACAGTTGGCAAATACGTAGAAGCTCACAGGTTTTGCGTTACGTGTCAGGAATATGCCTGCAAAGCTTGTCACGATTGCAATAAAAAACAAAGGCTTTATGAAATCATCAAATTCTAGGACGAATTTGATCTGATCTCAACAATGAGGAATTTATTCAACGAATGCACTGAAGAATGTTTAGATCAACATAAGGAAGTAATCAACCTCTATTGTAAAACAAACAATGCACCCTGGTTCGAAATGTTCTTCAAGTACTTGAAATGTGTGAGAGACGAGTTCAAAGGTGAGTTGATATTGAAAAATATAGTATTTACATATTGGTGGCCAGCTCCATTATCTATGGATACAATGTGTGGTTATGGAATGCCTTTTTGGAGTTGTAAAAGTCTGTTCAGTATTGCATTTGTATTTTCTATAAAATGGAATAGTTAAAGCAATTGGTTAACAACTCTTCTATTATCTTCGGATACAACTTGTAGGACAATATTTTGACTGTCCTAAAATATATTTAGAACAATTTTGGCCTCATAAGTGTGTTGTATTTATATTTTCTGCTACGAAATAGTTATAAGGAAATGACTTAATTTTAGTCTTTTGTAGATACATTTCGATTTAATATCAAAACGTATTAATATATTTGCAGCGTTGACAATCTTATTGGATATCAGTGCTTTTATTGTTCGCCGACTCCTTTATTAGTTACATTGGCGAGGAAAATATTTAAAACGTAAACAAAGGAGTGAAAGATTAACCTACAAAAATATAAATTATTACCTCTTATTATCTCTTATTATCTATGGTATATTTTAGTATAACGTAGACATTTAAAACTTATTGCTCTGACAATCATAAACATTGTGTGTAATGTCTCTCTTACAAGCTGATTGTCCTGTCTTCATAGATATGTGAATATTTTGTCTGAATGTAACGTGTCTCTGCCATTTGCCAATTAATTTTATTTAACTTTCACATTGAATACTGTTTACCATTCTCTTTTACATGTATGTTAAGTATGTTATATTTTTTATGCGAACCTTTGTTTAATTTTTATAATCTTTATGTTTACAGCAACAATACGTGCTTTCTTGTTTAAATTTATTGCTTTTAAAATAAGATTACAATAAAAACATAATATTAAGTTAATTTATAGTCTAATAGCAGATATCAGTATTTTCCCGATGTTGGTTTCAATTGGTCATATTTTATACTTTTATTGTCTATTTAAGTCATTTAATACACCATAGTTCCTTATTTGATTTCGATACATTTAGTTTAGTCCTGTCTGAAACCTACCAGTGCTTGGAGCCATGGTCAAAACACTATTTCAACTCCTTTGTAATACGATACATTTCAATCAAATGACTGAATCTGCATGCCTTTAAATGAGCAAAATTATTTCAATAAATTCAGACTTGAGAACAATGTACTAAAATTTTAGGCCAAGTAAAACCGGGTCACGATTGAAGTAATAATTTACAAAATATGTGAAATAAATGATTGATTTTTTTGGTATTCATAACCAGATTTCTGCTGCGTTACTAACGCAGTACATGCTATTTTCGAATACTTGTACCTCAGTTTGGTAATTTATGGGAGTTCTGAGTGCTACTTGTAACGTGTTAATTGCTTCCATTTCGTTATTTCTCAATAGTTTACTTTTAAAAACATTTTCAAAATGTTCATGAAAATAAACAATGAATCATCTAGAGACGTGCTGCTTTAAATGTATTATTCAGTGACAAATATGAGGTGAAATACGTTCAGCCCAGAGTGTGCTATTTGTGTATATAAATGAACATGTTTTTTATACAAATTCTTGAAAAAAAGTTTTGTGAAGATATTCATTAAGTTTTTACTTTCAAAAATATTCTGTTGTTGTACAAAGATTTGTTCAACTAACCTTAACTTTCTTTCGTAACATTTTTAATAATTTTATGCTAACACGTTTAAGAGCATCTCTTGCAGCTCTTGCATCCCTTGCTTACATATATGTGATGCTTACTGTGGTTTTGTGAACAGTATTTGTCGCCTTAGAACTTTTTTTTTTATTGAAGCGTATAAAGTTTCACGAGAGATCACAAATATTTTGTTTTCAATATAATTTAGGTGTTTTTCTTTCATTCCTTCTTTAATTTGACATATTTTATCCTTGAACTAGATACTGTCAAAACGTGACCTTTTTTAAAGATTGGAATGTAGACTCTCCCACTCATTGATTTTTGCGCAGCCGACCGTTACCATATTGACTGATATAATTTATCAGCCGTTTAAAATACCTTAATAATGACTGTTAACATCTTTACTGACTTGAGTATCACAAATACTTTTATAGATGTTTTCCAGCTGATTTAATTATCCTGTTCGAAAGCGCATTCAATTGTTCTTTAATATTGCATTCTTATAACCATTTATATGCTTTTGTGCAATTTTAGTGTGACTTGTAAAGATTTTGTATATTATTTTGCATGACATTGTTAAAATAATAAATATAACAAAATGTCTTTGTTGGGTGTTAAAAGACGTATGACAAGAGTTTAATATTACATCATTCAGCGCTTTTTAAAAATGAAAACAGTTCTTTTCCCTTCCTCGTTACCGATAGCTCTACTTCCTGTTAATAAATATTTGAATCACTTTAGTTATATTATGCGGGTATAAGATTGTCATGTTGGGTGTGTATCTACAAAAGTTTAATCGTACTTCACGGGTACACTATACACTATCGAAATTTAAAGATTTTAACAAAAACCGCTGGAGATGATTTAAAGAAAACGCAAAGGCTCGGGATACTTACTTTTATATAATTTTTTTTTTTCATTTTGGTATTATGTTTGTTGTTAACTTTTGCAGTAATTATTTTTAAACTTTACAAACATGGATATATATATAGAAAGAGATGCTTTTTGTTTGAAATTGGAGAGGAGTTTTTTTAATTAAAAAGTAATAGAATAGTAAACATTCTATTTCTTATTGAAATACGTGTAACATCAGGCAAAATCGTCGAAAAGTGGATTATTGAATTTTGTTTGACACAGTATTGAAAGCGGTTAAAAGGTAAAACGTTTGTATATATTTATGATATGTAAACATCATGTATTGCTCGACTCTTAATCTGTATTGATTTTGTGTACACAGTACACTGTCCTAAAATTAGAACAACATTTAAATACACCGGAGTGTCAATTAAACACAACTAAAATCGCGGGTTTGAACGTAACAATACGAAATATATTACGACTAGAGTAGATCCCGTAGATATTAGATCTAAGTAACGTAAAAAAGATATCAAATACATTATACAAGGTGACTTGGATTTAACTTTGAAACTTATTTCAATAAAACATGTCTAACTTTCAGTTTCTATTTTTACTATTAATAATAGTTACATTTCCAACTTTTGCTATCGATAACGTAGGTGTGTCTAACATTCAGGGTTATCAAATACGCGTCTTAAAAGTTTTTTTTTCTATGTTTTTTTTTTTACATTCCGGAATTTTTACGTATTATGTAAATGTATCAGGATAACTTCAACTTGAACTTGCATATCAAACTGGATTTTTTATCGTTTAAATGCCAGAGCTATATTTCTTCACGTATGTAAGCCGAGTAGCAAGCTTTTGAATGGCGTCATAGTAGAATACAAAAGGCTTTTCAAAAACTATCAAGAAGGAGCGACCACTGTATTCTATACATATAGCACATACAGTAAAAAGAAATATGGCGGTTAGTTTGATACAATAGAATAAAAAAAATCGTTTCATACAAATTTTCTTGTTATGGACACCTTCATACCATTTTAGATTTGTTACTCCTTGACTTGAGGCATGTATAGAAATTATCCGATTTAGCACTATAGCGATTAAGGATGAGTGATTATAAATAATCCAATAATGCCCAAGCTTTTGAATAAGATAATGTTCCGGAAATAATCGATTTGCTACGATATTGGCCGATGTTAGATTTTTTGGCCGGAAAGCAGTAGAGTAAGACTTCTTTAAGATAAGAAATAAAAATCTCTCATAATCCTATCATCTTATGAAAACTGATAAAAAAATCTTTTGCACATTAGAACTATGATAATATTTATTAGCACATGTATAAAATATTTTGACAATTCACGTTAATTAGATGTGTATATTAATGTTGTCATATTTTGTCAATAATTTTATATAGAATGTTGACCGCAAAAATGGCTGCCACTTTCGATATAGTAGGTAAACATTGTAAAAATCGGGGACTATCTATGATAACCATTCAAAATAGAAGAAAACAGAATCCCTAAAGAAAGCTAACAACGACAAAATTAAAATGTAGACTCGGTTCGATCGAGCCTGTTCATGGACAGTTCTCAAAATTGTAGGTTTCTGTCCACACCCCCTACCACAGACTTTGTCAGAATTCAAAATTTAAACAGTCACGAAAAGGGTAAAATTTTAGATTTGGAAACATCTGCAGATATGTTCATACGACATTATTGCGCGATCACCGTTCTCTTGTTAAAATGATTTATTCCTTTTCTTGTAAATTCAATACATACGTATTAAAAGTTTATAAATGTCCAACACTGGATGTGACGAATTTCATTTGTACAGTTATTCGGATTTAGATTGTTAATTTAGTTTTCTGATATTTCAAATGCATGTTCAAATCGGTATGTATGTTGTTTGTTTACAGTGAACATCTCGAGAGCATCTTCATTATGAAGTGAAAACAAAAACAATAATGATCAACACAAGAAAATCCGACTTCAAGTTGGTGATAATAGGCGATTGCTATATTGGAAAGACGACGCTTCTAAGAAAATATATTGGCAAAATGGACCTTGGAAAATCGCCTTTTGAGATACATGAAATAGACAGACACGGAGAGAAAATATTTCTCGAAATTCACGACACAAACGGTAATTTGTAAAATTTTATCTTTCATGTTTTCAAATATTGTTGTTCTTTTTTTGTATTATTTGATTTTTTTGTGTTCTTGATGGTGTTTAATTGTTCCCATTTTTGTTGCTGGTATTTTTACACCTTAAGTATTCATTTCCGGAGAAATTGCTAGTTTGAGGTTCATTATTTAACAATGGCGGTAAAAATGACCGACCGCCTTTATATAACCGAAATATGTTAAAATGGCTGTACAATCACCTTCCCATATCCGCGGTGATAGGGCGATTACCACAACTTTTCCGCGCAACGTCAAAATATCTTACTTCTGTCCGAGACACCGTATATTTCTGTGGTACAAAATGGACAGCAAGCCTGTAACCGAGACGAAAACAGCATATAATTTGCTCAAAACAAGGTAAAATCATCATTTTTTCTTTTTCATCGAATGTGCCATTTAATTTGAAGCTTATTTATCTTTACTACATGCAAAATGCTTCATCAATTAAGTCAGGATAGTGAAAACATTTAGGGCATACTGGAAAAAACCTTGCCTTGATTACGAAATATAACGTATTTCTAGTCCGTTAAGTTCATATAACTGGTCAAAATACAATATAAATATGTACATTATTGTCGTATGAACAAGTTACAATACATAAATAACCCGTTTTTTTGTATATTTGGTATGATTTTTATGTTTCCACGTGTGTATTTTAAGGCACCGCACAACTTTGTCAATCATAAGATTTGGGCACCGCATTATTCCTCCTTAAAATCACCGCAGTTTTTTGTCTTTTTAGCACCGTTGATTTTTTATATTAATGTTTTGCTTTCAGAAAATGAAGACGTTCAAACCTATGTCTGAAAAAAGCCAAAGCAACGTGCGAAATTGCGCAAGCTGCAGATACTGCAGCAACTGGAGAGCGCCCAACTAAGTCTTCTGATATCAGCAGTACGCCAATGGATCTGAGCCTCCCTGTATTTCAGGACGATATGCGTAACGCACCACATAAGAAAAAGGATATGAAGTCAAACTTTCGCAAAAGATTGTTTTAAAAAAAAGCACATTGGAGACGATGACTGAAGAGATTATGGAAATATTGCCCGGGTTCCTGCAAAAACTACACCATGAAAATTTGTGTTATGACTTTTGCAACTTTATCAAATTAGTATGCAATATAAGAAATTCCCATTAGCAAATAGTTCATTCCTTTTGTTTCTCGATGTTGTTTGATAGTCTGCCAAGAACTTCAATCTTTCCATGTGGGGTTTATCAGTTTGAATAAGTTCGAAAAGGAAAAGACATCCTTATCTATATATAGATACCATTGCACTTATCTAACTGGTAGTATTAACACAGATCAGACCTTCAGAAAATTTCCATAACATAACGTATGATATAACAGCAACATAACATAACAGCAAGTAAACAATCTTTCATCAAACTTTCATCAAATAAAAGTTATTATAAAACATATGTGTAAGATTATTGTATAATTCAAAAGAAGACGGTTCCAGTATTTATCGGTCTAACGGAAAAAGAATGCGGTGTTTGAATTCAGTGTTGTACGGTGCTCCAATATTCGGGTCAGTAGGCTTTTTTCAACAAATATTCCCTGAAATTTACGATAGAAACACATAATTTTGTACGGAACTTGAACTTAGGGTTAACCATAATAAATATACGAGCTCGTTATGTTCATAGAACAAAGACATTGTCGTTATAACACATGTTTTTTGTGACAAGTACGAGTCATGTTGAGGTACCACACGATCTTTTGTAAACACTATTTCTTTCGAAGTATGTGTTTTTGTGTGAATTGTATTGTGCTAGATTAACAATAAATTGTCTCAAAAAATTCGATGGAATACTTAAACAATTGGAATAATCTTGCAATGTCCAGCAGTAAGATATTTCGTAAGCTATTACCTGGAATTTGTTTCTCCCGCCATTAATATTTTGTCCAGAAATATACGGTGTCTCGGTCAGAGGGACGATATTTTGACGTTGCGCGGAAAAGTTGTGGTAATCACCCTATCACCGTGATATCTTTCATAAGGATACTAGTAGATTTATGATCATTATATATATTTGACGTTGATAAACAATCGTAAGATAAATGGCACAGACATCTATTTTTACTCCTTTTAACAAACAATACATTTGAAAGTAAATTTAAAATACTGTTTCCTAAAAATAAAGATACTCGTACATTAATTCCTTGTTAAATTACTAATCACAATTGCCTTCTGAAAAATGATTTTTAGACTATATGTCAATTGTTGTCAATTATTACGCAGTGGTGTCCGAGGATCAAACCATAGTCACTCAATTTCAAATCCGGTGCTCTCCCTTTAAATCCCGATGCTCTCCCTTTAGAACCCGATGATTTCCCTTTAAATCCCGATGATTTCCCTTTAAATCCCGATGATTTCCCTTTAAAACCCGATGATCTCCCTTTAAAACCTGATGATCTCCCTTTAAATCCCGATGCTCGCCTTATTTAGTTGGCGGGCGGACAGTCATGGTAATATATAAAGATATGACTGCGAAATAACCATCAGCAGGATTGTGTTATTGCTCTTTATTTTCTATCAAGTTAATTTTTTTTGACACATGTAAATATAATTTATTTTATTGTGTTCATTTTTATGTGGGGATGGTAATGATTAGTGAGAATCACCTGCCTGTTTCTACATTGAAATGTGTTAGTTTCAATGACTTTGAAAAATGTTTTACATGCATTACAGAATATTTTTTCCAACAAAGTCAATGCATGCACATAATGTCAAACATGATTCATTCTAATTATGTATGTAGATAAAGAAGAAATAAACGGTGCGGGTTGGTAGCGCCGTAAACAACTCCTTAACTCGATAAAAAGTTCAATATACATGCATTTATAATTATTACTTCATAATTTTTTAAACTGATACCAATATTATAGTTAAAATTATTTCGTGTCTATATTTGTAAAATGTCACATACGTGTCGCTTCAATAAGATATTAACTTACTACATGTACTTACCACTATTGTGTAGTTATGAGTCATTTTAGGATTTTCAAGGACATACCATTAAAATATGACTCAGGTATTTGATGGTGTTGTGGATTTAAACACGAGTAATTTACAGGTTCTTTGGGAAAATCATTATTGGAAGTTTTGCAAGTCAAAATATATTGACCATTCAAAACGTTCATAATATGTATATAGGTATATGAAATATAGCAGAAATGAAATGAAGCAAAAAAAAATGTTTCAAGCTACAGCAAATTTATGATATTTTTTTTATCGAAGAAGCCAATCTTTTTGTTAAAAACAAAATATAAAATGAATAAATAAAACAACACATAATATTTTTGAAAGGTTGTGTAACTTGCGGTTGTTTACTATAAGTCTTGGGTTATATATGCTAATAACCGTTGAATTTGGCCATATAGTCTGTAAAAATCTATATGAAAATAAGCAATTGTCTGATTTTTATTGTAGGCCAAGAACGATATCGTAGTCTGACATATTCCTTCTACAGAGGTACACACGGATGCCTTGTTTGTTTCGATCTTATGAAAACAGCTTCATTTGATGGACTGAAAAACTGGTAAGGGACTACTTTCTCCTGTACTGATAAGTTGTTTAAGTTGGTATATAAAGGCATTTTAACTTACTTCCATTTTACATCTAAATTTTTGAGCCGCGTCATGATAAAACCAACTTAAACCAGTCTGCGCATCCGCGCAGTCTGATCAGGATCCATGCTGTTCGCTTACCAGCTCTATTACAAGTGGAGAAACTGATAGCGAACAGCATGGATCCTGATCAGACTGCGCGGATGCGTAGGCTGGTCTGGATCGATGCTGGTCGCAAACCCATTATATTGGTTTTGTCATGACACGGCTCATTTGCATTTAATCAAACTGATTCATAATGAAATGTAGATGTTTCAATTCTACAGAACAGAGCTCTGATTATATAGGTATTCTTCTAATAATTATAATTTACTGAACCATTAAACGTAATGCGTTTGCGACCAGCATGGATCCAGACCAGCCTGCGCATCCGCGCAGTTTGATCAGGATCCATGCTGTTCGCTTAACAACTCTATTACAAGTGGAGAAACTGATAGCGAACAGCATGGATCCTGATCAGACTGCGCGTATGCGCAGGCTGGTCTGGATCCATGCTGGTCGCAAACCCACTATGTTGGTTTTGTCCTGACGCGGCTCATTTTATAAAAAGAATGGTTGTATCTTCAGAATATAAGTAGCATCGGGTAACTGGCAATAGTTTAATTTTAAAAACCATTTCGACCACTTTATTGTAACTATCCGGGGCGCACAATAATTTAACATATTAAGGTACAAGTGCTCGTTCATAATGACTGGAAGAGTTTTAAAGAGCGTTGGGGAGCATTCGATATGTCTTCTAGTCCAATGTTTCACTTACTAGTAACAAGGTTACACTTTTTAGGACCATATGTCTGTGAATAAAGAACGTGACGCCCTCTTGTGCTAATCACGCTGTTTACTACAAATTTCTAGGGTCTCTGCACCAATCTCTAAAGATAGTTTTGTAGCCACCGTGTATCCCTGTTAAAGGCGTCTAAATGGGTTTGAATAACTTGAGCCTATGCATCACTTAGCTCCAGAAGGTGGGTTGGTTTTGACCCATAGTGTTGCTTTGAACCATATGACCTAAATTGTGTCTGTACGCTGTAAAACAAAAACAAAGCAAAACAAAAATAAAAAAATAAACTTTTTTATTTTAAATTTTGTTTTTCATATTGCAGTTATTGTTTTAACGACTTTGGGCGATTTTATTAACTTTCTATAATTTTCTTGATTTATGTGTTTCGTCGATATGTACTATTATTAAACATATTTGCTTTGCTCATAACATTTTCCTCTCCTTTACCCGTCCTATACGGTGCTCAACTGCGTGTCCGTTTGGCTTAGATTAAGATCATTACTCGATTTATATCATTCTAAGAAACTTAACGATGTGTTACTATTTCTTTTTAGGATGGATGATGTAAAGGAATGCGTAGGCGAACATATTCCAAAAGTTCTAGTAGGAATACATCGAGGCAACAGAGATGATTTGACAAGTTCTACAAAAGTTTCAAAACGAAACATAGATCTGTTTTGTGAACTGCATGACCTACATTACCCTTTTAAGTTTTATTTTTAAAAAAATGGTTTAAAAAAATTTTCTCAGTGTTTCGAAACGTTTAAATGATCTTATGATAAAATGAAAAAAAATAGAGAACCCCGAGAAATGAAAGTGATAAAATATTGTAAAATTTTTCCAAGACAAAAAGAAGAAAAGAAAGAAAATCAAATGTTTTTTGTTAAATTTTTTTAAAAAAAAAGATTATGTTAAAGGCCCAAAAATAATTTTTTATAAAAAAGTGATTTTTTAATTCCATGGTAATTGTAAAAAAGACATATGATGCAATTTAAACATCAAAAAAAAAGCCCGCTCGAATTTTTTTAAAACGTATTTTGTTGGGAAAGAAAGATATAAAGTATAAACTGTTTTTAGTGAGCCTGTTTTAAAGAAGACATTTTCTTAATGCCCAAAATACTTTCTACGGGCCCCCCATCACCGGCGAGACAGGCCCAGGTTTCCCGTTTCATTTTTAAAACCTCAATTTGCGTTGCCTGAAAATAATTACAGTTTTATGAAATTTGATAAAGCTTTCGTTTTTACAGTGTTAAACTTCCTTAATTGTCAAACAACTTGTTGAATTCGAATCACTATTTAACTATTTGAAATTGAAAGTAAAACGCCTTTGCCGGCTGTATAATCTGAAATCCTCCATGTCAGATCATAAATACAACTTTAATGAACATTAGAAAGTTTAGAGTGTAATCTGTATATGAAATCTTATAGACCGGTAAGGATAATTTATTGCCAAACTGGTTGTGAAACGATTGCAACAAAATAATGTCATCGCAAAGAGTTTTGCAATAATCTTGTTATAACATTTACACGAAAGTACAGTTGTTTTTGTTGATAATGTCAATGTGATGATATCTATTTCAAAACAGCATTCAATTTTAATATCATATATTTTGTATAGATGCTTGAGCTTAGAATGGATAGTGATGCTAATTATGTATACAAATTTGTTGAATAAATTCACTGCATGTCAATTCTTATATATAGATATAAAAAATATATTAAACATAATTATGTTTAGAGTATAGTCTTTATACGAATCTGGTATAAGAAACATTTATTGCAAAACTGGTTGTGAAAAAAATTGCAACAAATTTGTGTCATCGCAACTAGTTTTGCAATAAAGTATTGCAGTAACTCGTTTTATTGCAAAACTGGTTGTATCCGTGCAGTTTCGCCTGGCCAAATACTGTTTATAACTTTTAATTTTAATCATGTTTTTTCCGAAAAGCACCAAAAATGAATGATGGTTTAGTTCGTTTAAAGTGTCATTATGTTCAACTTGCTACCGTCAGGTTTTGCTGAATGGACCATATATTTCAAAAGATTGAGTTGTCGGTTGATATTAGGAAATGTAAATGAAAAAGTAAAATGTAAAAAATGTGTCTAAAAATAAACAAGACTGTTCCAATCTTTTTATGAATTAATACTTTTATCTATTTATGCTTTGCCAAAATATATGGAGTTCCTTCCCCTTACAGTCTGCAGATCCCCCTCTTACAATCTGGAGTTCCTTCCCCTTACAGTCTGCAGATCCCCCTCTTACAATCTGGAGTGCCTTCCCCTTACAATCTGGAGTTCCTTTCCTTTACAATCTGGAGTTCCTTTCCCTTACATTCTGCAGATCCCCCTCTTACAATCTGGAGTGCCTTCCCCTTACAGTCTGCAGATCCCCCTCTTACAATCTGGAGTGCCTTCCCCTTACAATCTGGAGTTCCTTTCCTTTACAATCTGGAGTTCCTTCCCCTTACAGTCTGCAGATCCCCCTCTTACAATCTGGAGTTCCTTCCCCTTACAGTCTGCAGATCCCCCTTTTACAATCTGGAGTTCCTTCACCTTACAATCTAGAGATCCTCCTCTTACAGTCTGGAGTTCCTTCTCCTTACAGTCTGAAGACCCCCCTCTTACAATCTGGAGTGCCTTACCCTTACAATCTGGAGTTCCTTTCCCTTACAATCTGGAGTTCCTTTCCCTTACAATCTGCAGATCCCCCTCTTACACATCTGGAGTTCCTTCCCCTAACAGTCTGGAGTTCCTTCCACTTACAATATGGAGTTCCTTCCCTTTACAGTCTGGAGTTCCTTCCCTTACAGTCTGGAGTTCTTTTCCCCTACAATCTGGAGTTCCTTCCCCTAACAGTCTGGAGTTACTTCCCCTTACAATATGAAGTTCCTTCCCCTTACAATCTGGAGTTCCTTTCCCTTACAATCTGGAGTTCCTTTCCTTACAATCTGGAGTTCCTTCCCATTACAGTCTGGAGTTCCTTCCCCTTACAATATGGAGTTCCTTCCCCTAACAGTCTGGAGTTCCTTTCCCTTACAATCTGGAGTTCCTACCCCTTACAATATGGAGTTCCGTCCCCTTACAGTCTGAAGTTCCTTCCCCTTTCAATCTGGAGTTCCTTTCCCTTACAATATGGAGTTCCTTCCCCTTACAATCTGGAGTTCCTTCCCCTTACAGTCTGGCGTTCCTTCCCCTTACAGTCTGGAGTTCCCTGCCCTTACAATATGGAGTTCCTTCCCCTTACAGTCTGGAGTTCCTTCCCCTTACAGTCTGAAGTTCCTTCCCCTTACAGTCTGGAGTTCCTTCCCCTTACAGTCTGGAGTGCCTTCCCCTTACAATATGGAGTTCCTTCTCCTTACAATCTGGAGTTCCTTCCCCTAACAGTCTGGAGTTCCTTCCCCTTACAGTACGGAGTTCCTTCCCCTTACAGTCTGGAGTTCCTTCCCCTTACAGTCTGGAGTTCCTTCCCCTTACAGTCTGGAGTCCCTTCCCCTTTCAATATGGAGTTCCTTCCCCTTACAGTCTGGAGTTCCTTCCCCTTACAGTCTGAAGTTCCTTCCCCTTACAGTCTGCAGTTCCCTGCCCTTACAATATGGAGTTCCTTCCCCTTACAGTTTTGAGTTCCTTCCCCTTACAGTCTGAAGTTCCTTCCCCTTACAGTCTGGAGTTCCCTGCCCTTACACTACTTCTAGTAGTAAATGTAGGCAGGGAACCAGACGATATATATTTGTCTAACTTGAACATTTTGATAGTTATTATAGCATTTGTTTCTACAATTATAAGCTACGAACAAGTATATACAAAATACGGCTGCCTATTTAGTTAAATATTTATAAATTAAATGAAAAGGGGTTACACAAATAAATACACCAATCCAAATCAACTTTCAAATCTTGACTATATACTTATTTTATGGCCAGTTTTCATTTTACATATATCCTGTAAGTTTTAATGCTATCTTTTAAAAGATGTATATGTTTTAAATAGATACATCCAGTTAATTTGTTGTCAATGTAAACATATACATGAAGTATGAAATAGGTGTTTATCTCTCTAGAATTTTATAAATTTTATTCATGATAATCTTCCTGTACATTGAATATCGTAATAAAAACTGATATCTTAAGTGTCCTAATTAATGACCCTTATCTTTTGACTCTTTTGTTAGGAGAAAATTATCAAAGTTTATTTAAAAAAAAAAGAATTAGGATGTCAATATATTAACATTTGACCATAGTTGAAGCAAGCACACTCTCACAGTATTAAGCAAATTTATGCAATACCTTTTTACTAATTATGTATTCTTTAATATTCTTTTATTTTCTTCCTTTTATATATATATTTTTTTTAATTTGATGTCATAGATGATAACACGTAACTTAATTATTTTACCATATTTTTTTTCCGGTCTTTACAAAATTAGTGATACTTTAATGATGAGTTTATTTCTAAAGTTATTTCAAAAGTTCGTGTGGGGTCAAACGTCCGGAAGCTATACACAATTCCGTGACGCATTGTCTAGTTAGCCCACATTGGTTGTCAAGCGTGGTTGTTACACCTTCTTCATGTATAACTTGATTTAACCAAACTATGAATCATAGATAAACCGTCTGAACTGAGCAAATATTTTCAATTCTATTCAACTCTTTTCAACATTCTATTGAAAATTACGAGATCTTTTTTGACCTGTACATGTTTAAAATTGTCAGAATGACAACTTCCTTGTTAAATATGAGCCGCGTCATGAAAAAACCAACACAGGTCGTTTGCGTCCATGCAGTCTGATCAGGATCCATATACTGATCGCTGTCAGTTTCTCTACTTGTAATAGAGTTGGTAAGCGAACAGCATGGATCCTGATTAAACTGCGCGGATGCGCAGGCTGGTCTGGATCCATGCTGGTCGCAAACGCACAAAGTTTGTTTTGTCGTGACGCCATTCAAATATACAGTATTGAAAGCAGAATGCTGTATTTATTTCTTGATATAATAGGTGTTTTCATTTCACAGTTTTTTTCCAAATTCAATAACACTTATCTTCAAAACAGAATATCATTTTTATACTGGTTTGCTCATTGTATAGGGAAGTAAGGAAATAATAATTACCTCAATATTATTGCTCTTGGCCTACTATAAATAAATTTATATTTTCAATGAAAAATCCTAAGCATGGAATTGTTAACAGATTTTCAAAGTTTATCTACTTCGCAAATGTATTACGTGATAGAACGAATAATTGATTGTTTTCAAATATTGATATTGTTTATATATAGTATATTATTATTTTCAAACATACATGTATATTGAAATACTATGTATTTGTGTTGCTTTATAATATAAAAATGTTATTGTATAGATAATTTGAATTCAGTTCACTACATACTTTTCTCGTTTACTATTTTTGTAACCGTCATTTTGCTTATGGCGACGGACATTATAAAATGTTTATGCCTTTTGAAAAAAATCTTGAATCTTGATATTTGATTGATATAATTTAGAGAAAATATATTAATTCAAAAGATTGCTTGTTTAAAGTCATTATTTCATTGTCAAGTTGAACCGTATGGACTATATATTTTAAAAGACTATTTGACTATTAAAATGGTAATTGACCAACAGTTAGTATTGGAAAATGATTAGGATAGAATACAAATCTGTCTATAATATAAAAAGACTGCCCCACTCCTTTTATAATTTTTACGTAACAGGTAAATTCCGATGCATTACCCCACGTGAATTATGTGTCGTTCATTCGAGGTAAATTATAGACATGAAAGAAATTATGTCAAATTGACATTCCCATTTTCACTTACTATATACCATGTCACTTTAGAATACAATAACTTGACAATATTAATGAATCTGAGACACGAACATGGTTGTGTTACAAAACGGAAATCCATTTCACTCTATCAAGACAGAAATCCATTTTGCGCAACCGAAAAATGTAAGAAAAAATATCGTATATATAATAATAATAATAATAATAATAATAAATATATTTTGTTATTTGCCTTATCTTATTCAAAACAGACATCCATTTTGCATAGCCAATAGCCATACAGACGTATACAAATATTCCTTGATATATATTAGAATAAAAAAATAGAGGATAATGAATGAGTGTAAGTTCAAAACTGAATTTATTTAACAAGTTGTATAAAATCATATTATGCGAGCCCCTGGCGAGTACAATAAATTTAGTAATGAACCTACACGAATATAATATTCTTTTTCTCACACACCCAAAAATTAAGACTGTTTAAAGTGAGAAAGAGTCAGTTTTCATTGACGTGCCTATAGTTTAACATATAGAGCGTCTTTACACTATGTTTGTATAACGTTAATGACGTCACGTCAAAATACATGCACGACCGTGCAATACCATTTTTACGGAGTCTCAAAAGTGGCAAGGGTATGTGATAAATAGAGGATATTTAATTTTTTTTTCTATAAATACTGGATTGAATTTTATCGAGTGGTATGAAAATAAATATTTAACGAGTGGTATTGCCTCGAGTGAAATAACTATGATAATTTTCATACCACCTCTATTTAACCTTATGAATAGGAAGAATTCCCTTTTTGATTTGTGCATTGGCTAACTCTAGAAGGAAGTAGTCCGGCAAGACACCAGTGTAAATACTGCAAATATGTTTCACTGCAGTGAAAAATGAATTGTTACAGTGAAAATACGGAAAATAGAAATACGCATTTAATTTCATCAATATTTCTCAATATTTCATTTTTAAGTATATAATAAATGTTTATATTTGATGCTTGAATTTGATATACAATGTAAGATATTTATACGAGTAAAAACATAAAAAGAATGAAATAAGAAATTAAAAAAAAATATTCTAAAACAATATGATAATAAACAAAATATATATAATGTTATCGATCCATGCATGATATTTTTGTTCCTGTTTACCTATTTTCTTTATTATCTGCAAAATATCGATGAATATACACGTTCCATTAAAACCAAACAACGCTTCCTCAATCGGTTTTTAAGTAAATTTACCCTGATTTGATATTTGTATATATTTGATAAAAGCCTATCTTTTCAAATAACATCTGGGATGTACGATAACATTGACATTTTATTTCAAACCAAATTATGTTTTATATTTACATACGGGCTTTATTAGCAGAAAGAACAATAAAACAACTCAATCTTACATTGAAAACGTTTTACAAAGGCAAATTATAATAAGGGTTTGTAGAATTTTTTCTATGGCTGTATTCAATTACATTAAATATTCAAGTCAATTGAAAATAGTATATGATTAACAATTACATGGAAAACACTACCATTGCATCATATTTTATTTTAACTTGCAGGCATTTGTTCCTCAAAAACCATGGTGAAGAGAAAATAATAAAGTACTACTTTTATACAAGCATCTCAAAACATTTTTTTTTATTAAAATTGAACTTTCTCGAAACAAAATTTAAAAAAAACAACACACACCATAACCTTTCTATTAAAGGGAGAAAACAAGTATAAATATGTCATTATGACATGCCAGGGTTGTCTCCCTTCTAATAAACTGGATTTCATTTAGCATGACATTTGAAAATAATCAATAAGATAATCAATAAGAAAATCAATAAGATAATCAATTTTTAAGGTATTTATGTTTCATCCTACAAAAAAAAATATAGAAAAAATAATTTCTAAAACTTCCCATGTTTAAAACAAGCAAAATGAAACACTTTTAATGGACACAGTCTTACAAAACTTATGTATTACCTTTACAAAGAGCATGGAATACATAAAATAAAGCGAGAATGACGTAGCCCGGCTAGCTCAGTCGGTAGAGCATCATACTTTTAATCTGAGGGTCATGGGTTCAAGTCCCATGTTGGGCGCAACTTTTTTTAAAGTAAATTTAAGTTATAATAATTTTGTTGTCCGAAATGCGGTGGTTTTGTAAAATTACTTGCAATATAAATCATTCGTTAATAAAAGTTAACATGAAACGTAATGAACGGTAGGGAAAATGCAAGTAACCGTCCACGTTCCCAAGCACCGGCTTAAGCAGAAATCAATACTAGTACTTTAATACCAAATTTAAAGTGGTATAATAGTGGCTGCGTCGTACTTCACATGTAAATTATGTTAAACATATATATAGCTGGTGATATTCTAAAAATATCTTTTGTTTATTCTATGCTTTGGGAAAATACTATTCTTGAGATATTTTTCAACAGTATCCTTTACTGTTTAAAATGATGACCACACAAAAAAAACACATGTATAAACAGGCGTCTCCTATATAACAAATGGTTTTTCCATCAGCGTGCGGTGTAAAAACATTTATGTTAGATTTGAAAAAAATATGGAAGTCAGAAATGTAAATATATTTTCCCATTACATTCAAACTTTTCTTTAAATAATTGAACATGCCCTTACATTGTGTACCCTATAAAATCAATTCAGGATATGTTTAACTTGAGAAATAATGAAACAAAAAAAATGCGCCCAACATGGGACTCGAACCCATGACCCTCAGATTAAAAGTCTGATGCTCTTCCGACTGCAATTTTTAGCGCTAGCCAGGCTACGTGAGCAAACATTTATGCATTCGTATATGTAACATATAAAAGGTATTGCACAACTTTGTCCGTTATTGCAACCATATAATTATTCTGCTTAGATATTCATACATGTGTGTTTTTCTTCTAATGAAAATGTTAAACGGAGATTTTAGTAACTTACAAATTTGTTTGCGAAGAAAATGTTACTTTATTTTCCCCATATTTTCATACATATAATAATCGTCGGATACCAACGGTTGATTAACATATAATGTTAATGTTTCGGCCATGGGTATCCGACGATGATAAACAAGGTTTAAACACTAAATTAATAACCAAATAATATCATAAAGGTCTACATTTTACATGTAACATAACCATTACAACCATATTTAAAGTAATGACATTGTTATGAATATGATCAAATTAAGAAGAGAAAAAAGAAAGAAAGAAAGAAAAAAAGTTGCGCCCAACATGGGACTCGAACCCATGACCCTCAGATTAAAAGTCTGATGCTCTACCGACTGAGCTAGCCGGGCGATATTTTCCATACAAAATGTATTCGTTTATATAATATTTTTAAATTATTGCACAACTTTGTTCAATGTTGCTTCATTGTTTTTAGTTTGCATTATTTTCTATAAGTATTGATTTTATCTATTATATATTTAGCACAAATATTAAACTGTCGTTTATATAGTCATGCGAAACAATCACATCTATAATAATAATTCTTTTCTCTACAATATTATGTTAAAACATTTACCTGTTAAAAAGCATTGACCTGTCTTAATAAATAATTCGAGAAAATATTTCAAATTTTGACTTATAAATACATAATCGAACAATCAATTTTACTAATTTTTCAAAAATAAAGCTTTGCAAAATACTCCATCTGACCTCATTTTCTCTTATATTCCTTTTTTATTTATTTTATCTTGTATTTCCGTTGCATTTTATTTTGTTTATTTATCTATTTATTTATTATATATTTATTCATTTTGAGAGACCAAAATTCCATATCAAATCATCGTTGTATATAAAGTCATGTCAAAATGTTGAAAAATTGTGGTATATAAATCGCACCGTCTATAGCACAACTGGTTAAATTGCCGAAAACTGCCGAGTGACTTTTTCCCGCTCAATGTTGGGTTCGATTCGTACTTAGACCTTTGTTGTTTCGATCATTGCTGATGCACAATGTTGTTTTCGTTTTAGTATTTTCCTATTCCCTTTTTTTTCATTATTGCTTTATTATCTTTTCTTTTACCTTCTTTACATGCTTATACCTACTTTAATAGCTAGCATCAATACAAACACGTTCAAACAAATTAAAGCAGCTATGTTTTAATGGTCATATTGATGCAGATTTCATTGTCGACATGCATACAATTACAATTTGGAAAAAATAAATAAATATGTCATTATGACATGCCAGGGTTGTCTCCCTTCTAATAAACTGTATTTCATTTAGCATGACATTTGAAAATAATCAATAAGATAATTAATAAGATAATCAATAATATTATCAATTTTTAAGGTATTTATGTTTCATCCTACAAAAAAAAATTATAGAAAAAATAATTTCTAAAACTTCCCATGTTTAAAACAAGCAAAATGAAACACTTTTAATTGGATACAGTCTTACAAACTTATGTATTACCTTTACAAAGAGCATGGAATACATAAAATAAAGCGAGAATGACGTAGCCCGGCTAGCTCAGTCGGTAGAGCATCAGACTTTTAATCTGAGGGTCATGGGTTCAAGTCCCATGTTGGGCGCAATTTTTTAAAGTAAATTTAAGTCATAATAATTTTGTTGTCCGAAATGCGGTGGTTTTGTAAAATTACTTGCAATATAAATCATTCGTTAATAAAAGTTAACATGAAACGTAATGAACGGTAGGGAAAATGCAATTAACCGTCCACGTTCCTAAGCACCGGCTTAAGCAGAAACCAATACTAGTACTTTAATACCAAATTTAAAGTGGTATTAAAGTGGCTGCGTCGTACTACACATGTAAATTATGTTAAACATATATATAGCTGGTGATATTCTAAAAATATCTTTTGTTTATTCTATGCTTTGGGAAAATACTATTCTTTGCACTTTATTCAGAATGTTCATATCGACCTATGTTTTTTTTTTATAAAATTCATACATTTAATAATCGTCGGATACCAACGGTTGATTAACATTTAATGTTAATGTTTCGGCCATGGGTATCCGACGATGATAAACAAGGTTTAAACACTAAATTAATAACGAAATAATATCATAAAGGTCTACATTTTAACATAACCATCACAACCACATTTAAAGTAATGACATTGTTATGAATATGATCAAATTAAGAAGAGAAAAAAGAAAGAAAGAAAGAAAAAAATATTCGCCCAACATGGGACTCGAACCCATGACCCTCAGATTAAAAGTCTGATGCTCTACCGACTGAGCTAGCCGGGCGATATTCTATACAAAATGTATTCGTTTATATAATATTTTTAAATTATTGCACAACTTTGTTCAATATTGCTTCATTGTTTTTAGTTTGCATTATTTTCTATAAGTATTGATTTTATCTATTAAATATTTAGCACAAATATTAAACTGTCGTTTATATAGTCATGCGAAACAATCACATATATAATAATAATTCTTTTCTCTACAATATTATGTTAAAAAACATTTACCTGTTAAAAAGCATTGACCTGTCTTAATAAATAATTCGAGAAAATATTTCAAATTTTGACTTATAAATACATAATCGAACAATCAATTTTGCTAATTTTTCAAAAATAAAGCTTTGCAAAATACTCCATCTGACCTCATTTTCTCTTATATTCCTTTTTTATTTATTTTATCTAGGATTTACGTTGTATTTTATTTTGTTTATTTATCTATTTATTTATTATATATTTATTCATTTTGAGAGACCAAAATTCCATATCAAATCATCGTTGTATATAAAGTCCTGTCAAAATGTTGAAAAATTGTGGTACATGTATATAAATCGCACCGTCTATAGCACAACTGGTTAAAATGCCGAAAATCGCCGAGTGACTTTTTCCCGTTCAATGTTGGGTTCGATTCGTACTTAGACCTTTGTTGTTTCGATCATTGCTGATGCACAATGTTGTTTTCGTTTTAGTATTTTCCTATTCTCTTTTTTTTCATTATTGCTTTATTATATTTTCTTTTATTTACATGCTTATACCCGCTTTAATATCTTGCAACAATACAAACTCATTCAAATAAATTATAGCAGCTAGGTTTTTATAGTCATACTGATGCAGATTTCACTGTCGGACATGCATACATTTACAATTACAATTTGGAAAAAATATTGTTTGGTAACATTGACCTGATTAATATCCGGAAGTTTTCGTTTGTTTCCGTAATTTATCATGATTTACTAATTGATGTTCGATGATAGTAAAGTTCTGGATACTTTATATGATACTTACGGCCGGATGTCCTGGTTGTAAGTATGATAACAAGACAATCGCGAAGTTGCAAGTTTAAGTCCTAAACAAACTTTTTTTCCAAATTTCTATTTGTATCATTTTTTTAGTGTCACAGGTTAGGAAAAATGTGCAGCCTGACCGGGACTTGAACCCGGGACCTTCGGAACTGTTCACTATTTAAGGGAGATGTGTAAGCGGCCGGATGGCTCAGTTGGTAGAGCCGCGGAATGGTATTCCGAGGGTCCCGGGTTCGAGTCCCGGTCAGCCTGCACATTTTTCTCACCCTGTGACATTGGCGCCGAACAGGGGAAAATGACTGTATATAGCTTAGAGTTTAATTTACATTGCTCTGTAACTCTGTGAAATTCATGTACAACATCCTTTTAGAGGGGAACGTTGGTAACTCTTTTTGAAATTATCATGACTTTGACTTATTAAAGAAAATGTGCGCCCAACATGGGACTCGAACCCATGACCCTCAGATTAAAAGTCTGATGCTCTACCGACTGAGCTAGCCGGGCTATGTATGCAAACATTAATGCATTCTTATATGTAATACATAAAAGGTATTGCACAACTTTGTCCGTTATTGCAATTTATTAATAAATCAATTTATTTGTATCTATAACAAAAATGTTAAAAGTACTTACAGATTTGTTTGCGAAAAGAATGTTACTTTATTTGTCCCATATTTTATACATACAATCATTATCGGATACCAACGGTTGATTAACATATAATGTTTATAATAATGTTTCGGCCGCGGGTATCTAACGATGATAAACAATCTTTAAACACTAAATTAATAAGGAAATAATAACATAAAGGTCTACATTTTACCAGAAGTAGCACCACTTAAAGTAATGACATTGTCATGAATATGATCAAATTATGAAGAAAGAGAAACGAAATAAAAAAGTTTGCGCCCAGCATGGGACTTGAACCCATGACCCTCAGATTAAAAGTCTGATGCTCTATCGACTGAGCTAGCCGGGCTATATTTGCCAGTTTAAAATGTATTCGTATATATAATATTTTAAAATTATTGCACAACTTTGTTCAATATTGCTACTTTGTTTTTTTTATATATAGATATTGATTTTATCTCTTATATATCTGTGGTTTAAATAGACTATATGTTTTGTCATGCGAAACAATTACAACTATAATCTTTTTTTTTTCTTTACAAAATGTACAATATCACGTTAAAAAGCTTTAACCTTTCATAGTAAATAATTCGAGGACATTTTTCAAATTTTGACTTATAAATAGATAATCTTATAATCAATTTTACTTATTTAAAAAAAATAAAACTTTGTAAATACTCCATCTGACCTCATTTTCTCTTACATTCCTCTTTTATTTATTTCATCTTTTTATTTTATTTCTTTTATTTTGAGAGTCCAGAATTCCGTATCGAGTCATCATTGTACTTGACACAAAATGTGGAACTATTGTGGTATAAAAATTGCATGCGTCTATAGCACGACTGGTTAAAAATGCCGAAAATTGTCGAGTGACATTTCCCCCCGCTCTATGTTGGGTTCGAATCGTACCTAGACCTTTGTTGTTCTGATGATTTTGATCATTGCTGATGCACAATGTTGTTTTCATTTTAGTATTTTCATATTCTCTTTTTTCCATTATTACTTTATTATCGTTTCTTTTATCTTCTTTACATGCTTATACCGACTTTGATATACTGCATCAATACAAACTCGTTCAAATAAATTATAGCAGCTAGGTTTTAATGGTTATACCGATGCAGAATGCATACATTTACAATTTGGAAAAAATATTGTTTGGTAATATTGACCTGAGACTGATAAATTTTCCGAAGTTTTCGTCTGTTTCCGTAATTTATCATGATTAACTAGTTGATTTTTGATAATAAAGTTCTTGATACATTATTTGAAACTTACGGCCGTTTGTCCTAGTGGTAAGTATGATAACAAGACAATCGCGAAGTTGCAAGTTTAAATCCTCAACAAACTTTTTTTCCAGATTTCTATTTTTATCATTTTCTAGTTTATATGCAGCATTAGCGGATGAATCATTTTATCAATATCTGCTGTCTTTTCTATGGTGGCATATTTCTGCCACCAGATAACCATATATCTAACTAGTTAATTAAGATGTTAACTAGTTACGTAACTAGTTAACCTCTTAATTAACTAGTTAGATATCAGGTTAACTAGTTACGTAACTAGTTAACCTCTTAATTAACTAGTTAGTTATCAGGTTATCTGGTGGCAGAAATATGCCGCCATACTTTTCGTAAATTCGTAACTTTGATATATAGACATGTATGTACATTTTCATGATTTCCATTTTTATGTCGTACCATGGGTTATTGGTACGCACAAAAATTTTGTAGTCAAGTTTTGCAAAATAAAGTAATAATTATAATAAAAATAATAATAAAAACATAAAAAACTCTATTTACATTAAGATAATGAGGGCGAAAGATGAAGGAGAACATCAGTAACAGAAGGTATGTATAAAACGGAAACCCTGGGCGTATCATTTATGCTAATCAAAAACTATGCTGTGGCTTCCTGGATTTTTTTTCTTGTTAGCCATAATCATTTTTTACGTTCTAAAAAGTTGGTCGCCTTATTTTTGACAAACTTTTCTTATTGACCGATTTTCGAGACATTCTGACGACAAAGTTTTAACGCAAATATTTCTTTAACATGTGACGTTTGAATTGTGATTGCAAATATAAATAAAGTTTGAATGAAGTCATATTTTCTGACAACGTCAAGGATATAGCTCATGACGTTTTGGGGTATTTTGAAATCTAAATGTGCCATATTGTAAAATATATGCATCATATAAAGCCTGATGTCAGCGAAAAATTTAAGGGCACTGCCCCGGGTTTTTGCTTTTCCCAATGGTTTTTAAATTCGCTTTTACGAAAAAAGCTGTTTAAAGTTTCATTAATATAAAAGCATAAATTTTTACGGGTATTTTTTTTCCGTTTTAAAGGGGGGGTGATATATAAAAAATAATTTGTTTAGGTTAAAAACCCTCAAAAATTGACAGTAAAAGCCCGGGTTTTAAATTTTTTTATTTTTCCTTCTTTAAAATGTCCCATCAAAAAACTTTATTTCTTGTCCCAAAAACGAAAATTTTTTATTAATTGGGGAGAGGCGGTTTTAAATAAAAGAGATGTTTAAAATAGGGAAATTTTATTTTGGTTTTTTAAATCAAACTGTTTTCATAATAAAATGAAAGATTTTTTAAATTTCCTCAGAACGGGAGCTCGGGAATTTAAAATAGGTATTTTTTCTAAAAATTAAAAATTTTAAATACTAGAACCATTAATAGAACTTTCTTAAAGTATGTGCCCAGTTTTTAAGGGTTTTCAAGACAAGAATACTCATATACACACGTGGTTATTTTTAAACCGCTTTTGTTTGCAAATTGGACAGATTATCCATCGATGCAATTCAAAAGTTTTTTTAGAGTTAGTATATTTCATATTTTTTCATCGTTAAAGGGATTTTGAAATTGCTTGTTCGGGGAATTTTGAAATTACTTGACACAAATGGTCACAATAATAGTACGACGTGTCAAGCGCAACACGACCCCTGCTGTCAAGGTCTTTGTCACACTTGGGGACAAAGGTAAACATGATCTATTATAGGGTATATTTTGTTTCTGATCCATTACTTTTTCGTCAATCAAGGGATTTGAAACTATTTGGCACAAAATTTCGAAATAATAACACGACGTGTCATGTGCAACTGAAAGTTCAGATCCATACTTCAATCTTTTGAAATACCCGGGGGTTTGGGGTTTTATGAAAATTTCCCCTAGAAAAGGGGGGACTTTTGGAAACCTTTTACCCCGGGGGGTTTTCCCTCATTTCAGAGTGGCCTTTTTCAAATTTTCAAACGAAATAAGATAAATGGACCGATTTATATTCAAAAACAGTTCCAATATTCAACTTCCAAAGCTTGTTCCTACATAAACAAACCAGCTATTCCTTTTCACTGTGCGCACCGTTACATCTAATATATTTGCAAGCACATTCAAACATATCTGTTTAATAATTATTCTACTCTTGAATATATGTTTACCAATTTCTATAAAGCGTAGAAAATATTAAAACATTTCTATTCATCTTAAATCAAGCAAAAATTGAGAACATGCATTCCGTATATGTCATAGATCTTCCATTGTATATCTTATATTTTGTTCTCACATTTCATTTCAAGCAGTCGATGGTCAAAACTAAATTCTCTTTCAGAATGCAGCATTTTTGCCTCCACAAACAGCTCTGTATCACCAAATGTGAATGTGACATCAAATACTTTATCTTGCAGACTTTTACCTTCAGGGTGATTTATCACCAGAAATCCGATTTCCATGCAACCCTGATCTGTTGTGAAATACGGAACATCAGAAGATGCTCTGAATACAGGTATAAATGTACGGTTCATATCGTTTGGGGTTTTCCTCTTAGTAACCTTGTATCCGACAGGAATTTCCGAGCCAACTGTGACAAACTTATCAAACACATCCTTCGCTTTCTTCTCACCATTTACGACCTTTAACTTTCTAGACGGATGTAAAAACTCATCATATGGAACCAGAATACGAATCCCGTAGGTATACTGCATCACTCGTGCAGACATTATATCAGGATCGTGGCCAAATCTCACGGCGCCTTTCAGAACAGCAAGTCCCGCTTCTTCCGGGATAATCACGTATTTGCTGCCAAATTCTTTCACCATTCTATCTTGCACATATCGACTCTCCCCGAAGCCACCTACTAAGAGCATTAGTTTCACATCTTTCATTTTTGGCTCAGATAATATATCTTTTACATGACAAATCATGCTGTCCACAGGACCGTCGAACCAACTCTTTACAACGGAGCTATCAACCCTAAGCTTATCACCTGTGATTGACATTTTGCCACTTTAGACCAACATTTTCTATACTTTCCTGAAGACTGTGACTTTCAATGTCCTTAAATATGTCCATCATAGCTACATATACCTTAAAAGTTACTTTCCCTCTCGGTGTCAAATCTAATTCCTCGTTTCTTTGTTTCAAATTCTCTATGCAAATCGATGAAATCTGCCATTTGTTCCTTTTTAAAATCTATCAATAGTAGCTTTTCCGAAAATATTAGTTAAGCAACTAAATATAGTTGTTGTCGACATAGCTTCCACCCCACGGACCCCCGCTGGCTTTATGGAGTTCTTTGAGTTGACCACTTGGTTGTTTCTCATGTACAGAAATATCAGCGGTCCCACCTATATCAATATTTAAACTACTATAAATAATATGATGTTATATTATACATTTATATGCTAAATAACGAACCAATAATTGATATATAGATTGATGTAATTTACTGCGTTGTCTATGATAAAACAAACATTCCGGTAAACTGTTTGAACAACCAAAAATATGATAAACAAGATTAACAAGGAAAGGCGGCATTCACCCCAACATGATCCAGCAACAAGAACCAGTGGCAAGGAGCCCAGGTTGACCCCAAACAAAATCAGGACAGGGCAAAAAAGGCAGAACATGGGCAAGCTAATTATTAAAATGATACATTAGAAGATATACTTAGTAACCGATAAGGAATTCAAAGAAAACAAAAAAAATGATTGAATAATAGGCCCACAAAGTCGACGGACACAGGGGAAGGGGACAGGAGACCCGGGGAAGGAGGGGAGAATTAAAGAAATAAAAACCTATAGGTGTATAGAAAGGTGCGAAATACTGGAAAATAAAAATAAACAAGAATAAAATATGAAAATATGATAAACAAGATCAACAAGGTAAGGCAGTGTTCAATGAACGCAACAAGAATAAAGATCAACAAGGTAAAGGCAAGTTCGCAGGAACGCAGCCCCTCATAATAATCTGTTGACAATTTAACCTTGCACATAAATACTAAGTTATCAACACTTAGAAAAAAACCATTGTCAAATTTTTGGGCCAGCGAAAATAATGTTTAAAACAAATCAAAATGTTTGAAAATTTTAGAAGAAAAATTTTTATGAAAAAGATAAAAAAGGTTTTTCCCCCAAGACCACGACAAATTTTTTAAATGCCCCAAAACCCCGCTAGGATCTGGGTTTCCCCCTTTTCCCTTGTGGGGCAACTTGGACCAAAACGAGGCTGCCTCGGGGTCTAAAAGCAAAAAAACCGACTGCTTTCCATTCCAGACCCGGAAAAAAAAGCGGGAAAATGCATTCTAAAAATGGGATAAAAAAGATATTTTTAACCCCTTAAATGGAAAATCCCAGGGTAAAAAGTTAAAAGAAAAAATTAGAAAATTAGAAATTAAAGAAAGAAAACTTAAAGAACCCTGGACCCAAAAATTTAATTTTTTATTGGTTTTTCCCACCCCCATGCAGATCACCAAAAAGGTACCGGGGATATAAAATATCGTTTTAAGGGTATAAAAGAGAGAAATTTAAAAAAACACTAAAAAAAGGCCCAAAAGGAATATTGAAAATTTAAAAATAATATAAAAATAAATTTATACAATGTACCATTACAGGGGGCTTTCCCCTTTATAAAAATTTTTTGGGTCTGTCGTCCCATATAGGTGGAACCCGTAATAACGTAAATGAAAAGTCAGTCTCCGTAACTCCTAAATGTTTTCCCTTTTTCCAAATGACTCTACAAAGTTTTAAAACCCGTTTGGGGAGCGTAAAAATTTTTTAAAATATCGTCAAAACGCAGGCATTGGGAAATTTCCCTTTTTACATTTCAAACCCGTTGTATCTCTTAGATAAAACCCTTTTAAAAATAAAAATGATTTCATTTAAAAAAACAATTTTTAAATTCAAATTTTTTTTTTCCCAAGGGTTTTTGGGAAAAAAAAAAAACTCTAAAGAAAAACCAAAAAAAGGGGAAAAAATTTAAAAAGGGTTTTCCGGATCAGTTTGGGTTTGGGGCCTTTGTTCATGGAATTTTTAAATAAATTAGTGAAAAGCTGGGTTTTTGCGTAAAAAGTTCTTCTATTTAAATTCATTTGATTTCAGGGATTAAACAAATTTTAAAAATGAACAAAGGTGAAAATAAAGAAACATCCGAAATTTTGTTTTTAAAACGTTAAAAGTAACCAAGGGGTATAGTTTTTACCAAATTTATATATTCTCTTTTGAACGTCAATATATTCTATCGTTTAAAAAAAATTTCTCATTATGCCCTTGGGTAGATTTGAGGGCAGAAACAGCATTTTCCCCAACTGACAAACAAGGTTTCATGATTACCCCCGGGTATTGAACACATTTTGGCGGATTTTTTATTAATTAAAAATTTTTCCAAATTTCATGTTTAAAAAATGTTGAATTCTGCTTAACCCTTGGGGAGGGAAAGGGGGGCGGGACGGTAGTTTGAAATTTGACAGTAGGGGGCCCAAATTAACAGGCTCGGGTTTTTAAATTCAAAAAAAAACAAAAAAACTCAAAAGCCTGCAACTTTTTAAATTTTTTGCCGCTTTGGATTTAAAGGGATTTTTTTTTAATTTTTTTAGTCAAATTTGGGCCTTTTTTTTGGGCGGCCATTTGAATTTTTAAAAATATGAAAACAAAGATTAAAAGGGGGGGTTTGGCATTAAACGAAGGGAAATTCCTTAACCAAATCTAGAACCCCCAAAAATATATTATAGGAAAAGGCGGTTTTGGGAATTTAGTATGAAAATCTGGAAGAAAAAAAGCAGCCTGGGTTTGATTGAGTCTGTGCAGGGAAACTGTTACATGAAGTTTTTTTCAGAATAAAAGTATGCAATTGATTTCTTTCCAGACACATCCTTGAACCTCCTAAAGACCATATCTTCTTATTATGATTAAATACGGAATACTTATTCTCGGCTTTCGAACCATTAATGAAATGAAACTCATGAAATCGTCATTTTTTAAACGAAACGACATGTTGTATCCGAAATCAAATGCAGACACAGCCATGTTTGTGATAATCGAAACATCAGATGATGTAATGTGTTTTTCTCCTGGACGGAGCTTTGTTACTGTAGCTTGTATGTTCTGTAAAACAAAATGATCAGACATATGTTTTGCGGGAATATGAGATGGTTATAATTTCCTTTTATCAATTACGTTGTCACTTTAGCATAAGAAATCATTAGTTAAAAAAAAAATCTGGAAACATCTCATTATACTGGGATCCTACATGTTTACCGGCAAATCAGTTTACCGGACAAAATCTATTCCTGTCAAATAAGGCTTTATTTTTTGCTTCGATTAAAAAATCATCCGGCCTGAATCGTACACACACTTACTACTTCAAAGTAAATAACAACAAAACCACTCTCAGGCAAATATTTTTGATTCAGTTCTTTATTTACTTAAATACCCTTTTGTTTACTAGTTATTCCATGACCTGGTCATGCGGGGGAATAATCTGTCCTGCGCATCCCCTATAATGAGGCCCTTAATGGGTTATTTTAGATAGGTTTTACTTTTAATTCTTCTCAACGTTACCTCAGGAGACAATCGTAACATATTTTAATGATAAAAAGTAATTTTAAATTTCGTTCAAACAACATCTCATTGTTGTTGTCTTTTACAAAAAAATGCAAATTAAAAACATATAAGGAAACGGGTTACGCCCATGGGAGGAAACTTTACATGTATATAAATAAAATAGGTTTTACGGCTTTTGCAACATGCTACATGATGACAAAAAGGAAACTGTATGACAAAGAACAGAATTTCCATTTGAATATCAAAATGTTTCTTACGTTAAAGGATTTATGAAGAATCAATATGTTTCATTGAGAGTTAATAGTGTTAATTTTAATTACACCCTATATTGGCTCTCGTAACAAGCATGGCTGTCGTGTCCTATTTTAGTGGACATACTGGGTTTTTTTTCAGTATCTTAACATTGCATTCATAGTCGTAGTTTCCTTGCTTATTTTCAATTTAAGACTTCAAAATATTTTTAAACGCAATGTCCGGGTAATTGAGTTGTCTAGACGATTTTTTCCTCTTTTTAATGCCCTACTTTAAAAGACACATTTCTACCCGGTCAAATGTTGAATTTTATGTTTAATAAAGGAATATTTACGTATATTAAAAACCCACAATTATTTGGGTAAAATTTCATTCTTTTTTATTATTTCAAATAAAAGTTACAGCGAAAAAACATTATATTTTGTCCGGTAATATATAAAATCCCAGTTTAGTACTTTTAAAATGGACTGATGATTAATATAACATTAGCTGAAGTAGCAAATTAATATTATAACCCCTTACTTTTTTCGTAGTGTTAATTTTCCGTAGGCCTTTGGAATTTATTTTTACTCTTCTTGTAAGTGTACTATGTTACTAAGTATTTTGTACTGTTACATAGACAAAGTACTTTTTAACAGTATACAATCTGGTCACGTGGTCTACTTTCTAAATAAATGCAATAAAATGACCGCCATTTTTTCTTGATTCATTCTTTTTTTCGAAGTTCACCACAATAGCACATCACCACCAGAGTAACTAAAACATCCCTAAACTTTAGTTGTTTGCAACCTGAAGTGTTTTTCACGTATAAAGTAACTTTTGGTTTAATAGTCAAAAAGTAAACATCCGTTTTCAACGGAAGTAATGGAAATGTGAATAATTATATGTCCAACTGGATTATGCAGACAATTAAAGTATGCAACAAAAGATTTTTAACAATTTTAATCAGTGAAAAGTTATATACAGATATGGTGGACAGACATACCCAGCAGGCACATCGACGTTGTTTCAACGTTGAATTATGGTTAGATTTCAACGTTGAAATAAGATTGGATTTATATTCGGATTTGAAAGTTTAAACAACGTTGAAATTTCAACGTTGATACAACGTTGCAGCTTCAACGTTGGCACAACGTTGAAGTTTCAATGTCATTTCAACGTTGAAAACCTACTATACTTTAATTTTTGGATATAAAGCAAAGTAACCAAGTTTAACAAAATATCAAGACAATATTAAATACTTCAGATATTTTATTTCAAAAATACAGTTCAACTGCAGCTTAATTCACTTTAATAGTTAAACAATTAAGGTACAATCTGTTCAATCTTTTCTTCTAGATCTTTCTTGGTATGTCAAGTGTTTGAGTACTCTTACTGCTTAAAAATAAGAAGTGTGTAGTTAAAAGTGACTTGGTCAATCTCAAATTATACATATAATTACTCAACTTAGTGATTTGTTTTTATCTTAAAATGCTTATCTCTAATTTACATCATAAAACAGCATAGAAATTGAAACATAGCTAAGTATCATATTGACAGCAAATACTGTACATAAAACAACAAAATCTTTTAAAAAAGAAGCTATTTAAAAGTCTCACCTATGATTGGTAAGAAAAACTGCTCCCCATCAGTTATTTGCAGCATATTCCCAAGAAATTATTATTCTAGGCTCTAGCTAAGACCATTTTATGCAGCATTCTGAAATGTAAATTTTATATTAATAATGTTACAGGAATATTCTGAAAATAATTTATTTTAAGACAAGATAAATATCCAGTAGTTGAAAAATTTATACTTTGTATTGTAAAGAAATTCAAATATATAAATTAATAAGAATTAATTTCAATTTAACAAACCCGACAGTCCTTTTTCATGTTGAATGTATAGTATACAGGCTACAGCTGCAATACTCTAAATTTCAGCCAAGACCAGGATCTAGAATATAAAATTATTTATAATAAAATAGAAATATATATTTTATTCCCTATAAATTTTATATAACTTTAAAGTTTAACACTCAACTTTGTTATGTAACTTCATAATAATGTATTTTTATCAAACTAATTAACACTGTATTATACTATTACTAAAATATAAACATAGTTTTATTGACGAATCGTCTTGGGACGTAAATTATGTGGGCCGAACTACTTGATAGGTTTCAATTTTATAATTGATTAAATTTTAATTAGGATATTGTACAGAAAAATGTCTAATAATATGAAAAAATAAATTAAAGGACAAGATTTGTAAAATCATAAATTGCCTAGGACATCAGTAACTTCGTGTTTATAAGGCCTGCCGAACCCAAATCATTCAATTAGGTCGCGAAAACGTGTCAAATCAACTCAATCATGTGTTTTCATCTCTCATTTATTTCATAAAATAAATTAAAGTAGAATTTTAAGAATGGATAATAATATTTTAGAAAATAATCAGTAAACTAAAGTAAAACATAACGGTAATACCTCCGAAATCCAAATAAATTGCCGAATCCTGTTGTTTTCAAATTTTCGAAACAGCGCCACCATTTGCACGAACCATAATCATAGACAACAAACAAAACCATATAGACCGCAACAATTACTTCACCTGGCCAGCGTTATTTTATAAACGGCGTTTTGACTAATATCAATAAATTAATTAATATTATTCATAAAGAACTAAAAAATAAAACAAAACATATTAACTAATATTTAAAGCGTTAATAGAAAGTGAAAAATTATTTCCAATTTAATTTGTTTTAGCACTAATTTTGAATATCCGGGAAAAGATTGTAACGCAAATTTTCTTGACTAAAATCACTTACAGACTGATTCAATAAAGGAATAATACATGTAACACAAAATTAGTAGTATAAAAGTTTATATAATGATTAAACTAAATGTAAAACTTCGACCATATACAACGTTGTATCAACGTTGAATATACATTGGCAATATGACCGTATGGTCGCCCACAGTTGAATATTGGTTGAACAACGTCACGAACATATTTCAACGTTGTTTCAACGTTGAAACAACGTTACGTTGAAACAACGTTGAGTGCCTGCTAGGTAGGATATCATCGTTATTTTGTAAATGCACTTTGTCAAAAACAATGCGAAGAGAGTATTCTGTATACAGAATGATCAGAATTTAGAGATTATAACCATATAAATAGACAGTTTATTACCCATGCGTTATTTATATACTATTAATAAATGTCTTTATTTTTTTGTTTTACAGCCACTGGTATAAGAAAAAAAAGATCCACAATCCACATTTACTAAACCTAGTCAAGCAACAGTACCCAACCACACAGAAGCATAGGTAATGCACCAAGGAAGGCAACGAACAAAATGGAGTGCACAAGATTTGAACAAGGACAAGGCGAATAATAGCAAATCATCATGCGTGCACGTGCGTGTGTCCTCTCGTGTGTACATGACGAGTTAATTAGTTTGTATTAATGTACATAATATTGACCGTTGTTTACCTTTTAATGGCTTATCCTGATTGTTTCCCATTGTTATTAAATTCAAGTGAAATGATAGTTAATAATAAACTTCCATTGTACAAAATCGACTTCAAGTTTAAGAATTTTCGACATGAACAACGAATAACTGTACTCCAACTTTTCGTTTCGGGTGATTTACTTCCTGATTGAAAAAAAAATCTAAAGGTAAAATCTAAATTTAAACGATGACCTGTGCCCCTCTATCTATATAAAATTGCTATACACATTTTTCTCAATACTTTATTCGTTAATCTTAGTCTGCCGATTCGTAAAATGAAATATAAGTGTTTGTAGTGTTTAAATCATACTTCATGATAGGTAACCAATACCGAATATACATTTTTACTCTATCTTGAGGTCGTTGTAAATTAGCTTTGTTGATAAGGTTTCAAGTTTGCTTTTCATTGTTTAAACTGATGTGCAAATATTTCGAAAGAAAATATCACGTTGTGTGTGACTATTGCAAGACTGTAACATGCGAATATGCGTTACATAAAGTGTTTCATTGTTTTGCTAGGACACAATTATTTCCGGTAGGAGCATTGAAAATCAACTCATAGAGATGTTAAGTGGGGTCAAAAGTTTCGATATTAATGACAATATGCGTATACAATGTTTTTATCAAAGATGCCAAATTCTTAACTTATATCAGCAGTTCCAAAGAAATCACAGAAAATCGTTAAGAATGATTGTTCTATTTAACCATGCCAAGGATTATCTAACAATGATATGTTAATTGATGTATGCTGATGTTTCATTGCTATATGCAAACTTTCATTTATGTTCAATGTTTTATTAACAATCATGTCATTTGTTTACGTGATTAATGTTTTATTGGTCATCACATTAGTATATTGATTATCTGTGTTTCTGTTTTGTTATAAATTATATTCTTACTTTGTAGATATAGAATCATCTTTGCATTATAACATTTAACTCTACAGTATTGGAGGAAATATATATATATTATAGAATCTATGTTATTTTGGTTTTGGAGTGATAAATGTGGATATATTACTTGTCAAGATTTTATATCACCCGAGCCGTTAGGCGAGGGTGATATTTTATCTTGACAGGTAATATATCCACATTATATCACTCCAAAGCCAAAATAATAATTCTATTACCCTTCTCCTGTCGAGCTTAGACGATTTTAAAATAAATCATTGCTACTTCAAATGAAACGTCGAAATAAGATTCCCTTCAGGGTACCCCTTCACCACAACATGACGTCACATAAATACATGACGTATATTCTTTCCAACGTAACGAATGTAAACAAGAGAAAAGGAGCAGTCTGTTGAACTCACTTTTTTGAAATTAATATCAAGCTTTCACAATGTCATATTTGTTTTCAATACTGATGAGAATATGTATCATGACTCTATTTTGGTAAAAATTTATCATTTGACAGTTAAAAAGTGCTTGTTAGTTGGAATTTACATCGTGTAGGATCAAACCGTACGCGCATCGCCACCACGCATGTTGTTTACAACGTGGGGTACCCAACGGGGAAATTTATTGTGCATATTACCCGTCTGGCTCGGTAATATCAATTTCTTTCGGGTCATCAATATCCAATCAAATAGTCGGAAAAAATCTGGATAGGTAAAATTATATGTTATTTTGGTTTTGGCGTGATATATGTGGATATATTACCTGTCAAGATTTTATAACGGCTCGGGTGATATTTTATCTTGGCAAGTAATATATCCACATATATCACTCCAAAACCAAAATAATAATTTTATTACCCTTCCCCTGCCGAGCTTAGACGACTTTAAAATAAATCATTGCTGCTTCAAATGAAACGTCGAAATAAGATTCCCTTTAGGGTACCCCTTCACCACAACATGACGTCACATAAATACATGACGTAGTTTCTTTCGAACCTGACAAATGTAAACAAGAGAAAAGCAGTAGTCTGTTGAACGCACTTTTTTGAAATTAATATCAAGCTTTCACAAGGTCATACTTGTTTTCAATATATATATAGCTTTGTTGATAAGGTTTCAAGTTTACGTCTTTCAAATGCACGGTGTCTAATACACGTGCCATTTTCCGATTTGCGTGATGCTGTGAGGGGGGGGGGGGCTCAGAAAACCTTTAGTCAGGTCGTTCCAGTAATTATTTTCATTTTCTTCAGTTACTTCTTAAAAAAAATATATCACTTTTATATCAAAACGTGGAGAGCTTGCCATATAGAGAATGAGTTTTGTTTGTTTGTTGTTGTTTCTTTTCTTCTTTTTTTTGCCCTTATTTAAAAAAAAATTACCTGGATCGACTTAAGTTTTGGTTTTCTGCCCACGCAGGTCGCAAAAAATCCCTTATTATCATTAAAGACTAATGAAAGTATAGAAGTAAAGAGGTGTGCCTACAGCGGTAATTTTTTTTTAAAATACATGTATTGTAATTTACATGTTGAAAAAGAATTTCTTAATATTCCATAAAGTCAAAACTTAATTATTATTATTAATTTGTTATTTATTTGTTATTTGTGCCGTGTGGCGGCTGTAAAAAGTCTCCCCGTACATTTAATCAATGATGTTATATTTTCGATCCTTGAAGATCTTTCAGCACGACATTATTGTTGTGCTTGTGGTATTTTAAGTTTCAACTTTTCGGCATTTTCTAGTTGGGTGGTTCCAATATTCCTACTTGAATAATGTTGAATCACCCTTAGGATATGTTGCCTGCTTTTTAAATTTGTCTTTTGACGTCTTATCTGTGATACGCAGGCTTCATAACCTCTGATCCCCTTTCAAAATTCCATTTTATTTAGTTCCGCCCATTGTTTTCTCGTTTAGGGCACACGCTTTTTATTACTTGGGGACCATACGCCGCTTTTCATGGAATGGCACGGAAGTGTCACATTGAAGGTTCCATGATAACCGCCGTATGAACACATCTGCGGATGTTTCTAAATTCAAAATTTTACTATTTCACGTTTAAATGTTGAATTCTGCTAAAGCCGGTGCTATGGGGCGTGGACGGTAACTTGCACTTTCCAGTGCCGTCCATGAACAGCCTCAATCAAACCGAGTCTGCAACATTTTCAATTTTGCCGTGTTGGGCTTTCTTTAGGGATTCAGTATTTATCTATTTTAATATTCCATAAATTAAAAACAATATTGTTCATGAAAAGCTTTGAAAGATAATGAAACCACTTAAATTTCATTCATTTTTCTGATTCGAAGAAATGGCTACATCTCTTACCCCCCCCCCCCACACACACACACACGCACACAAGCATGCACACGCGCACTCACAAAAAATAAGTATCTTAAGGTTCAGATAAAATAACAATATATCAGCAGTGTTAAGAAACACATTAGGAAATACTATGATAATTAATATTGATTATTGCACTTCAGTTGTGCAATCTGTCTATACGATTATATAATAACAATAACTGCGATCGCAGGCATATATCGCCCGGCTAGCTCAGTCGGTAGAGCATCAGACTTTTAATCTGAGGGTCATGGGTTCGAGTCCCATGTTGGGCGGATATTTTTTAACTATATATTATTATTATAAATTTGATAATGAAGCGAACCAGCAAATAGAATATGTAAAATATTCTATAATTTCCATAGTATTTGTTTGAAGCAATACAATATGATAAACAAGATCAACAAGGAAAGGCGGCGTTCAATGAACGCAACCCCCATATGACCCAGCAACAAGAACCAATGGCAAGGAGCCCAGGCGGACCCCAAACAAAAACAGGACAGAGCACGGACAGGTTAATCATTAAAGGGAGACACAGGCAAAATTTTCATTTCTTAGTTTTGAATTTTTTCATCCCTAATTTTGTAAATGCCCTCAAAATCATAGGTGTTCGGCGCGTTGATTGGTCACTACCCCCGCACCCCCCCTTCACCCCCACTCTACAGCCCTCCTACCTCTCAAAACCATGTAAAATACAGTATTTTTCATTTGAAACATGTTTTAATATTTGGTTTAATTCAATAACCTTCATTTCCTACAAAAAATAAAAAATTGATACAAATATATTTAGTAAAGGTATGCAACTCGCCGCTCAATTTTCAGCACTCATCTTAATATGAACTCCATAACTTCAACATTTTTTCACCAATTTTCAATATTTTGGTACCAAATGGTAGGGAATTGATTACTCTTGAAGGAAATAAAGCTGTCATTACGATCATTTCAAGTTATCAGAAGATGTGTAATCTCAAACTCACCGCAAAACATCTTATAAAACTATAACAAACCTTTTTTCCGATATGCCAAATTCTCCAATCCAAAATGAAAGTACACATGTATAAACGGAAGCATTCGTATGGAGTATTTTCATTGGTCGTGTGAAAACCTTAGACCAATGAAAATACTCCGTACAAAAAATTAAGAGGAGAGCACTCTGTAGAACTATTACTTTCATTATAATTTGGGTGTGGGGTGAGGGGGGGGGGTGCGGGGGTAGTGACCAATCAACGCGCCGAACACCTATGCTCAAAATGATAATATTAGACAGTCAAAGGAGCAAAACTTTCCTCCATATAAAGAATGAAATGGTGGTTTCCTAACCGCGTGGGTCAGGTTAGAGCGCTAGGACTTCACAATTGTTGTAACAGCGAACTCTGGAAACGTTAAAGAACATGTCAAATGAATGATTTTGACTTGTTTCAATCATACAATATCCACAATATCTGTTAATGTAACTTCAAGGATTTGTTCAAGTCATTAAAACTATTCGGTGATTCTATGGGCGTCTAAATTTTGTTCAACATATATAGATATATTTATGTGTCAAATCCAAAATATATAGAATTTAAAGAGAAATTCATGCTGAAACTTTTAGAAATGTCATTTTAGCGCGAGTGGAGTACAGAGATCATTTTAATATTTTTGTCATTATTTTGCCTGCATATTCCTTTAAATGATAAATAATTTGTAACTGATTAGGAATTCAAAGAAAATAATAATAGGCCCACAAAGGGGAAGGGGACAGGAGACCGGGGGAAAGGGGGGGGGGGGGGGTAATCAAAGAAATAAAAACTAGAGGCAATGGGGAAGATACTTACCGTAGACGAGAAAACAACAAGGGACACAAGCAAAAGTGTCACCAAAACAGTATGAAACAACATAGACATACATCTGAGGAACAAAGTGGGGCGCCGCCTTGGAACGGTCAGCAGCATAATAATGACTGCTCGGGAGTTTAAACCGGTGAATGGTGCACCAAACCTCGCTCTTAGCCCCACCATGTTCTTATAAACGAGACAGTGTAAATAAAATGAATCCCCACAAAGTGAAATTCTAACAATTCTTGTCATGGTTACAAAAGGTAAAATAAGTAAAACACTAAAATGATCATGTAGAAACATATAAAAGTTAACCCAATGACCGTAACAAAAGTACTCAATGTAGTAAAGGAAGACAGAGCAACTAGAAAATCACCTACAAGGGCCCGACGAAGCAAGGCAGAAGACGAACATTAAGACAATTCAGTCCCTAAGGGCTTTACGAACTATCCATCATAGAGTCTCTAACTTGGTCCGTCAGATGCAATCAAAAGAGGAAAGCGTAGTGTCCAACTGTAAAAGGGTTGAACACTGAACATGCAGTATGTCTTAAAATAGTAGGGTCATAACCTCTTTTAATAAAACGTTTAATGATTTTAGTAAAAACAGCAGAAAAATTACCATGACCAAAATCTTACGAAATAGATAAATACGGAATCCCTAAAGAAAGCCCAACACGGCAATTTTGAAAATGTTGCAGGCTCGGTTTGATTGAGCCTGTTCATAGACGGTACTGGAAAGTGCAAGTTACCGTCCACGCCCCCTAGCACCGGCTTAAGCAGAATTCAACATTCAAACGTGAAATAGTAAAATTTTGAATTTAGAAACATCCGCAGATGTGTTCATACGGCGGTTATCATGGAACCTTCAATGTGACACTTCCGTGCCATTCCATGAAAAGCGGCGTATGGTCCCCAAGTAATAAAAGGCGTGTGCCCTAAACGAGAAAACAATGGGCGGAACTAAATAAAATGGAATTTTGAAAGGGGATCAGAGGTTATGAAGCCTGCGTCAAAAGACAAATTTAAAAAGCAGGCAACATATCCTAAGGGTGATTCGACAAATTTAAAAAAGCAGCAACATATCCTAAGGGTGATTCAACATTATTCAAGTAGGAATATTGGAACCACCCAACTGGAAAATGCCGAAAAGTTGAAACTAAAAATACCACAAGCACAACAATAATGTCGTGCTGAACGATCTTCGAGGATCGAAAATATAACATCATTGATTAAATGTACGGGGAGACTTTTTACAGCCGCCACACGGCACAAATAACACGGATGTGATCATAAAATAGATAAATACGGAATCCCTAAAGAAAGCCCAACACGGCAATATTGAAAATGTTGCAGACTCGGTTTGATTGAGCCTGTTCATCGTGTTCATGGACGGTACTGGAAGGTGCAAGATACCGTCCACGCCCCCTAGCACCGGCTTAAGCAGAATTCAACATTCAAACATGAAATAGTAAAATTTTGAATTTAGAAACATCCGCAGATGTGTTCATACGGCGGTTATCATGGAACCTTCAATGTGACACTTCCGTGCCATTCCATGAAAAGCGGCGTATGGTCCCCAAGTAATAAAAGGCGTATGCCCTAAACGAGAAAACAATGGGCGGAACTAAATAAAATGGAATTTTGAAAGGGGATCAGAGGTTATGAAGCCTGCGTATCACAGATAAGACGTCAAAAGACAAATTTAACAAGCAAATTCGTTGAATTTATATCCCCCGCCGAGTACTGGTTATAATTAACACAACAACTGAAGACATAAGGCTTTATTTATATATTAATCATGGCATAAACAGTAAAATTCTCTGAACTTGATAAATATTCAGGGCAAATTAACAGAGTCATAACTTTGTGTTAAATAGTAAAATCTGGAAATGCCAATGAGATGTATGCATACTACATAACTAATCAAGGGCCATAAATCTGAGTTATAAGTATCTGACTGGAACAAGGCGACTATATGCACATCTCCTCTTAGTATCCCATAAAGTTTCATTGAATTCCAGCCAGTAGTAGCAGAGAAGTAGCGAGGAAACAAATATTTTTTCTATATGGATACTGCATAACTAATCAAGGGCCATAACTCTGAGTTAAAGTGTCTGACCCAAACAAGTCGACGATATGCGCATCTCCGCTTGGTATTGAAGGTTCCCATAAAGTTTCGTTGAATTCCAGCCAGTAGTTGCTAAGAAGTAGTGCGGAAACGATTTTTACTCTATATGCCTACTACATAACTTATCAAGGGCCATAACTCTGAGTTAAAGTGTCTGACCGGAACAAGCCGACGATATGCGCATCTCCTCTTGATATTGATGATTCCCATAAAGTTTCGTTGAATTCCAGCCAGTAGTTGCAGAGAACTACTCCGGAAACGATTTTTACTCAATATGCATATTGCATAACTAATCAAGGGCCATAACTCTGAGTTAAAGTGTCTGACCCAAACAAGCCGACGATATGCGCATCTCCTCTTGGTATTGAAGGTTCCCATAAAGTTTCGTTGAATTCCAGCCAGTAGTTGCAAAGAAGAAGCGCGGAAACGATTTTTACTCTATATGCATACTGCATAACTAATCATGGGCCATAACTCTGAGTTAAAGTGTCTGACCGGAACAAGCTGACGATATGCGCATCTCCTCTTGGTATTGATGATTCCCATAAAGTTTCGTTGAATTCCAGCCAGTAGTTGCAGAGAAGTGGTGTGGAAACGATTTTTACTCTATATGCATACTACATAACTAATCAAGGGCCATAACTCTGAGTTAAAGTGTCTGACCGGAACAAGCCGACGATATGCGCATCTCCTCTTGATATTGATGATTCCCATAAAGTTTCGTTGAATTCCAGCCAGTAGTTGCAGAGAACTACTCCGGAAACGATTTTTACTCTATATGCATACTATTTAACTAATCAAGGGCCATAACTCTGAGTTAAAGGGTCGGACCGGAACAAGCCGACGATATGCGCATCTCTTCTTGATATTGATGATTCCCATAAAGTTTCGTTGAATTCCAGCCAGTAGTTGCACAGAACTACTCCGGAAACGAAATTCTGATGGACGGACGGACAACGCCAAAACTATATCCCCCTCCCGATACCATCGGCGGGGGATAACAATTCTGAATAATTTAACATACACACAAAAATGGGTGATGTAGCTGCCCTGTAGGTATATTTATATCTTTAACCATACTATAGCTGGTCATCATCATATTCTAAAGCATTTAAGCCAGATTACATTCTGTATATCTACTGTATATCAACTATAATATATATTGTATCAAAGTGTCAGTTTCGAATCATACAATAAGATACATAATTGATACTCTTGAAATATGCAAATTGATACAGTATGTGCAGGAATAGGGTGTTCATTAAAATTTTAATGACCCATAAAAACAGTTTACATTGCAACTTGCTTGTCCTAATTCACAGTTACAATTACATGACATTTTCAACAGGTCAAGGTAACTTTCAGCTGTCAGTACAGATTTTTTTCAACATTCTCAGATTTCAGTTGATTTTTGATACAGGTAAGGGTATACTAAATCGTTACTGGATTTGGTTACTAAATACAATAGTATCAACACTTATGAAATGGATGTAATTTTCTGGGACATGCCATTATCAATTTGGGAACATCAAAATGAGAAGCTCGTCAGCCAACACTACATAATAGTCTGATGTGCAGCTAGCCTTATGCTGGTTCGTCTTTTTTTTTAATCAATTATTGGAAAAGAGAAAATTAGTAACACAGAATTTCATTATTATTTCAGACAGTTTAAAGCAGCATGCCACCAGAAAATAACAGAAAATCTAATGTTCTACTAATATTTCAAATTATCACATTAAAATATGATAAAATAGTTTAAATAAATTGAAATGTCTCTTTAAAATGTTCATATTTTCATTATTTTGCTACGAAAACAGACAGCCTCAGCTTTCCCAACTTTGGAGAATTTTCTTTTTTTTCTAATATTACACAGTTTTTTCATCCAGATTATTTCTTGTATGACATGATGGTAGAGGACAATATACAGATCAATGATCCCCGATTCATGGGAAAAAACAATAACATGAATTTCAGGAAAATAACAATCAAATCTGCTTTTTTTCTAATAATTATTATATAATTTAATTTTCAAATGTGTCTAAATTGTAACTTACTATTTTGCTTTCAAACGTTTAAAATTCCATCATATTCTAACACGATCCTTAAAACAAATCCACAATAAAACACCTAGCTTAACAAAGACATTTAAATTTTATGACAATGTAATAAAGTATGGTTTAACAATACAAATACTTGAAATATACAGGATTCTTTCTTCTTTTACACGTTCAATTAGACCGTAATGTGATAGGTTTCAAAGACAATGTATACATTACATGAACTATCTGTTACATTGTTTACATTCCCCTCTCTAAGCAATACAATACAAAAATCACATACCATACAATAAACATACAAGAATAATACTGTTTCTTTCGGTAGCAATGATATCCTAAACTCAGCAACCTACCACAGGAATTGACATTTTGGCCCATCTCTACATTATTTTTTTATCAAAATAACTGATCTTCTACTGTAACATATGCTTTGTTTACAAAGTTTCATGACACTGCCTCTAAGTATATGGTTTGAGATAATAAAGGTAGGTTGTATTGGTTGAAATTGTTATAAAATTGAATTGCCCATCTTTCAATCATAATCATTTAAAAAAATTCAAATACAACCTGCCAGGCTGAATAGAGAACAGTGCAGATCATGATCAGACAGCACTGGTCACATAGCAGGACTGGCAAAATCTGATTTTGACTTACTTGCCCACTTCTTATCTGAAGCATTTCTTAACTTGCCTGATTATTTATATAGGAAGTTCTTGAAAATTTTTGCTTAGACAACCTTGGCAATATGGTCAATTAATTTTGCTACCCCTGCATGGGTAAAAACTTAAAACGTGTCTTATATGACACTCTTAAAGACATAAAGTGACAAAAAAATTATATTAGTTCATGATAAGAATAGTGACTAGATTATGATATATGTTCAAGTATGTCACACTAATGGACCCACTTGATCTCTAAACCTTGTAATTAGGGTTCAAAATTGAAGATTTAGAGTGGCTGCCTACGTCATTTTAACTTCTCACTTAAAACCTTAAAAATGAACTCTCTAAGCTTCCTATAATTTATACAAAAACATGACATTCATGAACACACACTGATGTACAGAATGACAAAACTTCTGTTCAAACCAATCCTTATATGGCAGGAAAAAAAAGCAGAAACAGCACATTAAACCTATATAATTCTCAGTGCTTCACAGTAAGAAAAGGGATAGTAAACTCTCTAAATAGGTTACTCAAGAGTTATAGGACCTGTTACCATCATGTTAGGTAATAATGAAATAAAGTGTGTGAAGATTCAACCTATTTCATTTAGGAGTTTTGAGATAAAGAGTGAAGGTGACGCCTTCACTAATGCCAGTGTGAGTACAATAGCTCTCTAATTTTCTAATAGTCAAGCTAAAAAACGTAACATCAGGAAAAGCTGCATGCTCTCTTAAGTCTATGTGCAGGACTTTACCACAACTGAAATCATATGAAGACACTTTAGCCATGACCCTTTGGTAGGATCTGTAAGTTTAGTGGTTCACCCATAAATCAGAAGTCTATAACATTTGTCACATTCTGATAACAAACATGACACCAAACAGAAAATATTGTATAAATCCCTACTTTAAACTGCTTTATCATTCCAAAACTTATAAAGTAAATCAGCCAGCAAAAAGATTATCAATATTGACATGTAAATCAACTTTCCTCTTTCAAGTCATCAAAATTTTGTCTAAAACAAAACCAAAATATTGACATAACTGTCTAGCATGTGAATAACAAATAGCTGTCTTATAATTTACATTCTGTTTTTGTGTATATATGGCTTCAAAGTTTTGTTTCACCATGTAAAATTGATCTTCTTTTCTTCTCACACCTTTACCACACATGTCATGATATTATATACTGATATAATCTTTGATAAATTGTTTGAAAGGAAGGTAAGACCCTAAGAGGAAATCATTGAAAATAAACATAAATTAGAATTGTATAACTTTGAACAACTTAAGCAATGAAAATGGACTCACACCCACACTGTGACACAGACAAGATTTCTCAACAACTGAACCTCAAGTCTATAGTCTCTTTGAGGACATGTAATGACACAAACAAATCAACATGTTAAATAACTATTTTCATCACTTTAATATAAATTCATGACTTCCATTTGAGCAACTGACATCATTCTGTTATAAAATCATGATTTAAAAAAAAGAAATAAAAGAAAATGCAAAGATTTATTTCTAACCATCTTAACCCAGGTTTAATTGCCCCTTACAGAAAGTCATGTTTCCGATTCAGATATCCAATTAAATGCCCGAAAATAAAATATGAAAAAATACGCTCTCGAAGGTTCCCATAAAGTTTCGTTGAATTCCAGCCAGTAGTTGCTAAGAAGTAGTGCGGAAACGATTTTTACTCTATATGCCTACTACATAACTAATCAAGGGCCATAACTCTGAGTTAAAGTGTCTGACCGGAACAAGCCGACGATATGCGCATCTCCTCTTGATATTGATGATTCCCATAAAGTTTCGTTGAATTCCAGCCAGTAGTTGCAGAGAACTACTCCGGAAACGATTTTTACTCAATATGCATATTGCATAACTAATCAAGGGCCATAACTCTGAGTTAAAGTGTCTGACCCAAACAAGCCGACGATATGCGCATCTCCTCTTGGTATTGAAAGTTCCCATAAAGTTTCGTTGAATTCCAGCCTGTAGTTGCAAAGAAGAAGCGCCGAAACGATTTTTACTCCATATGCATACTACATAACTAATCAAGGGCCATAACTCTGAGTTAAAGTGTCTGACCGGAACAAGCCGACGATATGCGCATCTCCTCTTGATATTGATGATTCCCATAAAGTTTCGTTGAATTCCAGCCAGTAGTTGCAGAGAACTACTCCGGAAACGAAATTTGGACGGACGGACGAACGGACGGTCAGATGCGCATCTCCTCTTGATATTGATGATTCCCATAAAGTTTCGTTGAATTCCAGCCAGTAGTTGCAGAGAACTACTCCGGAAACGAAATTTTGACGGACGGATGGGCGGAGGGGACGGACGGACGGACAACGCCAAAACTATATCCCCCTCCCGATTCCATCGGCGGGGGATAAAAAGCAGGCAACATATCCTAAGGGTGATTCAACATTATTCAAGTAGGAATATTGGAACCACCCAACTGGAAAATGCCGAAAAGTTGAAACTAAAAATACCACAAACACAACAATAATGTCGTGCTGAACGATCTTCAAGGATCGAAAATATAACATCATTGATTAAATGTATGAAGTTTGTAAATCACATCGCCATAAAACCCAGGTTGGCTAATCCCTTGTCGCAGAAGAGTTTTTAAATCACTATTGAATTTAGAAATTAAATCAAAGTTACGATTGTAAAATTTAGTAAAATATTTCCTTAATTTATGATAGCGGTAGCCCTGTTTTAGAAGCTTGCTGGTAATAAAAATATTCCGCTCGTTGAAATCCTTTACGTTGCTACAAGCTCTAGCGAATCTAATTAACTGAGAAACATAAACCCCGTAAGATGTTGCATGGGGTACGTCTCCATCTAAATGTGGATAATTAACTATACAAAAGTCAAAGTCATCTCTTTTATCATAGATTTTCGTGTGAATAGAATTGTTGTTGATAGTAATATGAAGATCCAAAAATGATGTACTAAAATTTCAAGAGTTCGTTTTATTAAGTTGTAGTTCATGCGGATAAATATCAGACACCATTTGTCAAAATGTCTAAAATGTTAGTGAGAAATAAAGGGGACACTATTCATTGTTGAAAACAGTAATGATTCTATTGGACTGGGTAAGTGTTGCAATAGAGCCTGCACAATTTTCAATTTTGTAGTTTTGGACTTTCATCAGGGATTTTTATATTCTCTTTTTTGAACCTCGGTGGAGTTTTAAGCTAAACAGATAAATGCATGTACATACAGTGATGTGAAATACTGCTCTTTTTGTGTCAAGAGTAAATTAGATATATTTTATCTGAAGATAAAAATCTGGAAATAAAGTGATCCCTCGGAAGCATTAATCACAACAAAATTACAAGAGAATTGCAGACTCGGTTTGACTGAGTCCGTACATGAGGGATAATGAATACGTGCAACATCCCTCACGCCCCTAGCATCGGCTTGAACGGTACTCAATTCTCAACACTCAATAGTGCTGGCATCAATCATCCCGAAGGACCAGAAAAATATAACAACACTGAAGTGAAGTACGGGGCAACTTTTTACAGCTGCCAAACAACAATTGAAATATCTATCATTCTATATCGCTGAAGATTCACTTTGACATTTATTCCTTTTTTATTACAATCGATTTAATGTATATATGCCAACTAACAGATATTGGAATTTTAATGTGTCTAAAACTGTTTTCCTACTCAATTAAATTTAATGTTAAACCTTAATTACACGCCTCGTTTGAGCGATTTAACACCACAGCAGTTGTCAATGAGAGTCTCTTATCTCTTGGTTTTAGTTGTACAAAACATAAATCAAACAGTTTATTTCTGGCTTTAAATGTACAATGTTACTTTCCTTATGAATAAATGCAAGCAATCAATTAGGTAGCCCATGTATAAAAATGTGTTTCAAAATTTGATTAGAATAGCAATAAACGCATTTATTTAACTGGATTAATTTTGCACTCTTTAGAAGTAAAACAATTTATAATGCACAGAGCACCGAGAAACGAGGCAATCTAATTTGTACTATTTTGTATCATAGGAAAAATCATATTCCCTGCTTTTACAATATGAAACCCAATAAACGGATATTATAAACCCTAGGGCTATTTTTGCATATTTTGACCTCTTTATAGTAATAAACATAGGTTGTAAGTGTCATTGATAATGTGTAAATTACATTCTTTTGGTAACTTTACAATATTATACTGTTAAATACATTTTCAAATTTTCATGAACATTAGCATGAATCTGGAGGGGTGCAGCTTTAAATACTCGGTATAGAGATATGATCAGTCCTTGGAAGCAGTTAAACAATAATATACATTTGTACCCAGTGTGTTTGAGTCTGTTTATAAGAGATAATGTAAAAATGGAACATCTCTCACGTTCCATAACACCGGTTTTTTTTGTTTTGTTTTTTTATTTTGCCCCACCCCCGAATCTCGTATCCCCTTCCCATGTGCCCCATTACTTTGTTGGCCTAATAATAATTCAATTATTTGTTCTTTCATTTACTTGTCGGTTACTATTATTTCTTTAAAGTATCATTTAAGTGATTAGTCTGTCCATGCTCTGCCTTGCGCTCTTTCCTGTTCTTTTTTTGTTTGGTGCCTCCTTGACTTTTTTTTCAGCTGCCACATTGCACTTGACCCTTGCTTTTGTGAAGCATAAAAATCGTTATAAGATAAGTACAGTAACTTCTAAAACATCCGAATAAAATTAATATATTTCTTTACCAACGAATGAGACATGCACGAAATCATCCAAACTTTAAACAGCGGCATGTTATTTTGTTTCAAATCAATTCGTTTTATTTTCGCAAATAACAGAGACGTCAATGTTAAAATTCTATCGATGATCGGTCATAATATTAATGAAACAACATACATTTTATAAAGATTATAAACAATATTCATATGATAAAGCTTTATGCCGTTCGAAAATATGATATTAAGATTATTTCTGGTATAAACACGGTGCAATATAAATATAATATCATTTAATTTACTGGAAGAAATAAATGAAACAAACAATCAAAGTGCATTTAGGTGTGACTTATTCAAGCTCAAGTTAGATTTTATCAAGTAATGCATCCGTTATTTCCGCCTGCATGTTAAAAAAAGCTTTTAACGTCAACAAAACGGAAACACAAGTGATTATTAAATGACACTTTAAAACAATCAAATCACATTTATTTTCAAATCGATTGAAATTTGAAACAAAGCTGCCACCCTGACACCCTGGTTCTATAAACTATGTAGTCATTGGAAAAGTAATTTTATCAAAAGTACTTATTTCAGGAGGGGTTGAATTATTATAACAATAACGATTTTGCCTTGCAAATACATTGATATTTCGTAAGTAACGATATATAACTGTCTTCAAACAAACATGATTGTCGGAATTTTAGTCATGCACTCTCGTGATCCTGAATTGATTTAGTTGTCACATTAACGGTATGTTATTGTTGTCATAAAATTTTGAAATCCTTTTCAAATCGTTATGTAGAACAGAAAGAATAACTTATTTCCAGTTAATGAAAGCACACAGTTACATTTTGTTCAAATATATTTTTTTTTTCTGACAAACATTACAAAGATAACACATGAAAGATTTATCAAACATAAAACTGTATAGGTCGAAACACGGCAGTGATACAACTGGTTTATTTTAGAAATTAAAATAGGAGAAAAAAACAGTAATAAATGTCTTTTACTCGTCAATGAGCAACATTAAACGTTATCTGTGTTCAGGGTCATTAACCAATTACAGTCATTCTAATAAAAAGATAAGCTTGAGTGTAAAGGAATTGTGTATGATTCTCAAATAGTTATTTACAATTTATACATACAGTAGTATCTTTAAAATGGAAATTTCAAACAGATGATAAATTTAAACATTTGTTGCATTACAGAATGACAAATAAAAAAACTATGATAAACAAGATCAAAAAGGAAAGGCGGCGTCCAATGAAGGCAACACCCACACGACCCAGCAATAAGAACCAGTGGCAAGGAGCCCAGGTGGACCACAAACAACAAAAGGGCAGGACACAAGGCAGAGCACGGACAGGCTAATCACTAAACTGATAAATAATTTGTAACTGATATGATTGAATAATGGGAAATAATTTGTAACTGATAAGGATTTAAATGAAAACAAATAAATGATTGAATAATATGCCCACAAAGTCGAAGGGCACAGGGGAAGGGGGCAGGAGACCCCTTGAGACTTGAACAATTGTTGTATAAAACTCTAATAGAATTTTGTAATATCTTATATAATACATTAATAGAAAAAACATTAAACAGTTTATTTCTTCTTTTTTCCCTTTCATTGTGTTTTGTTTTAATGTACTTAAGCTTCTTTGCTTCATTTAATCACTGTTGTTCAGCGTTCAGCGGAACTAGTCCCTCAAAACACCAAACACGTACTTAAAAAAGTTTACGTCGTGTTTACCCAAGCAAATGTTTCAACTTATTTTTCCATCATAACTTTAATCAATTTTTCCAAACTAAACAATACTGTGAAGATAAATATGTTAGGTTTTAGAGCAGTATTTACTTGTATTCTGCAAATTTAATACATTTTGTTAAATTGGTGATAAATTGTAGCGTATTTGTTGTAATTTGCAAACGATGTTGAAATTTACCACTAAAATAGGTCTAAAGTGCATTTGTTATATTATCAAAATCCGTATTTAATATAAAAAATAGAATCCCTTTTACGTGTATCATATACTTTAAATTTCCGGATATTTTGCAATAACTTGTTCTCATATTACCGACACAGCGTTACCAATTAACCTCGGCCACCGAGCAACTCATTCCAAACTAATTCCAAAATAATGTGGTGTGCCAATTAATTACGCGAACAAAGCCTCGGCATATTAATTACACACATTTTTATTTTGAAAAGAAAATTCGAAACTTTGCTGCACGGGCATAATACACAATTTTCCATATGTAAACAAAACAGTTAATATTGCATTCCCATCTCTATATTCCTTATATCCTGCACGCACACTTTTTTCTGAAAATTTTGTCCTTTATATGGTAATCATACTACATAATCACGGGCGTTCGTTGGTTATCATTTCTTTATTCTTAACAGATGTCGCATCTGTCTTTTCAGGTGTTAGAAAAGCAAGGTTAAATTCCGTGTTTAATATTGTTTAATATGCGTTATGAGTTCGGGGTTCAGTGTTGTCTGTGTTTTGTTTACATGTTTCCTTGTACAACAGTTCCATTATATTTAGATTTTATTCTAAATATTCATTTGATACTGAACTACGACATTAATGAAAGGTTACTTTTGGCAAGGAATTGATATGATTTCTTATATATGCATTGGTTGCTGCTGGGACTTGGTTTTGTATTCTTGGGATTTTGCTCTAGTTTTGGTATGTTTTTCTTTCTTCTTTCTTTTTATAAAATATTCTACACAGTGTGTATTCATTTCAACAGGTGACTAGTAAAATTCTTTAAACAATTAATTTTTTTCAGTTCTTTTCCTCATAAAGTGTTTGTAAGAATGATTTCTTCTAGTCCTTTTACTATATGTCCTCTGCCTTTCTTTCAGCATTTACTCCGTTTATTGAATAAACGTTGTTTTTTTTTATTCTCATCTAAACTCTAAAATTTGTCAAAGATCTGCTTAGGCTTTGAATAAGAGAATATTACTGCACATCGAAATCTGCATTTGCCTTTGCAACCGTTCTTGTTTTACATCTTTCTAGTTCGCATCGCTTCATCGTTTTCAATTATATTTACATTTCCTGTTCTTTTACTTTTTGTTTTCATTACGCACGAGTTTGGATTCAATAACAACGCAGACATTTGATACATTGTCATTTGCTTTTTTGACCGTTATGTTCATATTCTCATTGCCTGTCTCACAAATCACAGCATAAATTCACTTGATAAAAGTATAAACTTAAGGCTACAGTATAATACATTTTTTCAGTAAAAATGATTTAAATGTTACATTCCTAGTTAACTCACTGATTAAGACACATTCGTAGTTGTTGTAAAAGAAGTAAGAATAATTTTATTGATAAAAGGTCGCATGACATATATAATTTCAAAATGGTAACTAAGGACTTTGTTTTTGTTAACAATGGGAAACAAAGGTGCAAATAATTGCATTGCTGCCATAATGTTTAAAATCAATATCATCTGATAATTAGGGTGTTATTAATTTTGAATGCTTGATGAATACACGATATTTACAATGCAGAAAATATTTCCTTCATTTATGTCCATGATAGAAGAGATGTTATTTTCCAACCTATTCCAGCATTGCAGCAATAAAAAAATAGAAAAGTGTAATAACATGTAAACTAAAATGTTTTCTAATTAGCACGCATACAAAACAATTTTAAAACGCACGCATAAGGCACTAACCATATACAGTAATATCCTATACTTTGTCAAAGAATATTATTGTACAATGTTTGTTATAAAAATAGCACATTTTACCATATTATAGTATTAAATTTGATATTCTATTGATTTCTGTAATTATATTTCTCAATATATAAACCACAAGACAAAAGAATGCCACCGGAAGGTTCCATGTGATACATCGAGCTTACAATGTTACTACTAAACAAGTACAGTTTCTGTTTATTTTGTTTTCATTGATTCACTGATACATGCGTTAAAGAAAGTTAAATAATTATAAATATGCTAATTTAAAATATATGTTCATTGTAAAAATGTTCATTCTTGCATAACACTTTTTTATCTATACCTTGGTCATGTATTCTATATATACATTACAATAATCTAATTGTATGATGTTCTATTGTTTCCAAGTTTTCAATTTAAATAATGCAACTATGAGCTCACTTGTTAAATGGTGAACAAGTTCATTTTAGGTCTGAAATACATTCCAATTGTTTAAAAAGTAATACTTGACCAACTTCCACCGTAGAGCAATCAAATCGCTTGCCGTGTCTTGTGATCCAGTGCAATTCAAAATAAGCGAACCTATACAAGTCAACGTGTACCCTGTATTGGGATTATAAGCACTTGTTACTTCCGATCACTGTACCTTTTTGGGGAGTCTATATATTTTATAATACTTCCAATGCCGTTCATAAACAGGATCAATCAAACCGAGCCTGCAACATTTTTATTTTTGTCGTTTTGTGCGTTCTTTAGAGATTCTTTATTTCTCTCTATTTTGTGATATTAACCATACACATAAACAACTGAGATACTTGTTTGTATTTTTGAAGATTCATAAGTGATTGAAGCTTACACTGCAGACTGGCTATTGGAATAGCTCAGAGTATCTTGCTTACGGCAATATTAGGCACATGTTGCTCCCCCGATATTCTCTCTGGCATGGAAAAGAGTCATTGCGACATGTTTTTCAGTTTCGTATAAATTATAATTTTATGACATTTCGTTTCCCTTGTGGCTTAGGGTTGCCTTTAAGGGTTGAGGCATCAGATATGCAGCCATCGTTAATTTCTGCGTGATCGGTAGAGGTGACTAAATGGGTTTGAATTATTGGAGTCAGTGCATCATTTAGCTCCAGCAGTAAGGTGGTTTTGATCCCTTGTGTTATTTTAAGTTTGTTCTATCCGAGATAAGCCAAAATCATTTAACCTTTTTCGGCCACATAAGACCTTAACTGTGTTGTTGCGGCGTTAAAACGCAATGTTCAGCAGGTACTCTCGTCATACCCATTATCAAGATCTCTTTGCGGCTTAGGCAGTTCAATAGCACAGCGTCACCGTTAAAAATCTAATCAATTTATTTTTTTACTTTTACCAAGTCTACTTTATTCATATCACATTGAAAGAGTGGCTGTTTGCTTTCAAATGTCTGTCTGTCATTTTCAAGTTTAATATCAATAAATTGTTTTATAGTGTTATACTATAGTTACTAATTTCCGTTAAGGTGACGTTAAAAGCTTTTTTCTTGTACAGGCGGAAGTAACGTACGGTTTTTTATTGACAACTGAATGATAGCTTGAACAAGTCATAAATTTGCGACAGGATTTATCAAAAAATAAATATATGGATTTAATTTCTCGCATTGTAACAATAACTATCAATTGACTTACAAAAACACTGACTGTTATGTTATGAAATGTTTATAATTGTCAGTGTTGTGTTTGATTTTTATTGATCAATTTACGTACAAAAAAACTGTCAGAAAATTAATGATTGTTTTTGCTTCCATAGCTTGCATAGTAATTGTTATTTTCCATAGTTTCGATAAGTTTTAAACAATTTTGTTAATTGCTTATTTTATTCCTTATTTAGTATTTACATGTATGATTATATTTTTTATCGTTCTGATTTTCAATTCAAACTTGTTAAACAAAAAAATGACCAAGACTAAGCTTCAGAGGAATCAGCTCCGTTTTTGTGTCTGTGGCGCCGTTATATGTCGCAACGCCGCTAAATGTCGCACTTGCCGCTAAATGTCGCACCATTGACGCTAAATGTCGCAACCGCCGCTAAATATCGCAAAACCATTTGACGTTAAATGTCGCAATGTTAACGCTAAATGTCGCACGAATTTCCCTTACCGTTAAATGTCGCAACACTACCGTTAAATATCGCAAGATGTAAATTTATGTTGAACTCAAGTTTTATTGTTGTATCATATTAATTAAATCCGCCTACTCAATTTGAAAGCGAGTGAATTAATTATAAATGGAACTGCGCTGCAATTTATCCGGCGATAATACTCATCTTGTAAATAAATGTATATTGTTTTGCGTTTGATTTTTAGCTGATCTTATGCATGTACATATTGATAATTATACAATTGTCTACTATTTGTATGAAACTGCAAAATTGGCATTGTTCTGTAAATAGTTTAGTACAATTGTCTCTGTAAAGTGGCAGAAAAGACAGGCTGCCTGAGGTGGCAGTCTGATGGCCTAGTTGACTGAGGAGGCAAATTGTCTCGCTGTCGGAAGAGGAAGCCTAAATTGCTGACGACCTGGACCTTAAGAGTTTGCCTAACGCCCTGTAAGCCTAACGTTGGTAGCCTAGTATCCTGATGAGGCCGCCTAACATCCTAACAGCCTATCGATGTCAGCTTTGCAACCTGAAGTTGGCAATCTAACAGCTTAGAGTCGGCAGCCTAGTAGCTTAAAGTTAGTGACTTATATTATAAATATGGAAACAATTTGAAATACAGTAAAATCACTATGAAAGGTCATGCAAAAGCACATACACATGCATGATTATGGAAAAAAAACGCCTTTACATTTAGGGCACTTAACTTTGTAGTCTAATAGCCTAAAGCTGGCAGTCTAGGAGCCTGGCAGCCTAAAATTGGTGTCATGTTATAAAAAATGGAACGATCAAAATAATAAAACGGCAAGTTGGGTTTTCCTAAAATCTACTAGTATAAAGGGATTCATAATTTACACATTTATTTATCAATACAATAAACTTGATCATGGCAAGTAACATAATTATTGCATAAATTTTAATCAAGTTATTGCCATTTTCAGCAGTTTGATAATGAATATCGTTAACCTGAACCGGCAAGTTGGATTTATTTAAGTACTGTCTATACTTATGGCTTCATAATTTCCACACTTACTTATTTAGAAAAAGTTAATGATATTGCCATTCATTTTCAATTTATATTCCTTTATTCACTTTGAAAATAGGACCTTGTATGGTTAAGCTATTCCGGTAAGTTGGATTTATCTTAAAAATTTATTTAATGATATCTTCCATATCTGGTAGGTGGATACCATTAATGGCCGTGTATTTTTTATGGAGTAAGTGGTCTCTAGTGTCAAGGTCACTGGTGTGATTTTTTTACATTAAGCCTTTATTGTTAAGATTATGTATTTCATGTTTAATACAAACGTGCCAAGGGAGGTTCCCTTCATTTGGGTTTAGTTGGGGGTCTTGTGGGTAAAGGCCAAAGTCACCAATGCCAAAAACAGATTTTAACATTTTTACAGGTGTTTTAACATTATTCTTTTGAAAGATGTCTTTTATATTTGGTAGGAACATGGAATTGAGGTCTTCTCCTTTGGATGGAGTTATAGTTCAGTTCGGTCAAGGTCACCAGTTCTACAATAGATTTCTACTTTTACAGCCTTTAGTTATTGACAGATGTATTTCATATTTGGAAGGTAGATAACTTGCATGGTATTCTTCCTTTATATTGAGTAAGGGATCAATGGGTCATGGTCACAAATGCTAAAATAGATTTTGATTTGCAAGATGAAGTTCACACAAACAGTTTATGCTTTTATCAAAATTGCTAGTCGTATGCGTGTTTTTATTTCCATTTCAACGCCAGAAAGGCAGTGGTCATTCATATTATTGTTGCAATAAATTAAAAAGATGTTTTCTTTACACATCTGTTCCCTTTTTTTGTTTTGAAAAATAAAGTTCTTAAAATTATCCTAAAATAGATACGTATGTTTGTATTTATGGTCATTTGAACTTCACTATGACGTACTCGATATGCGCATATTAGGACGAAAAGTGGTTACAGATGTCTAACAAATATCGTCGTTACATATGTACGAGTATAATTCATGTCTTGTGTGTTTCGAAAATGTCAGATTTAATTTCATTGAAATATTTATAATGAAGCGTTACAGCTTAAGATTTTCATTACAGCAAATATAAAAAGCCTAAATTCTCTGGCCAAAACGGCTAGCTGTCTCCAGCCAAACAGCAAGGCCAATATAAGCCTAATCAATTATTTGTATTCTTATTATATGATAGTTACTGAGAATCTTTCATAGTATAAAGCGACTTGGCGAGTAAAATATCACTTGCCACAATGTCAAAGCGTAAAATGTGTTTGACAAATCGTAAAATGTACTAAATCTTGTGTACTTAATTTAACTTTGATATCTGCTTACTGTGTGTGAATTTGCGTTTATTATACTCGCCAACAGTTGCCCATATGGGCGAGTCCCCTAGAAGAGTACAAGTCATTTTAGATTTTTGGAGGATAGAAAGATGTAGATTACAGATATAGAAAGATGCCCCGATTCCAGAAGCTTCCCCTTCTTTAACGTGCCAAGTAGTTTTAACACCCATACACGGGACCTCGATTTAAAGTATCATCCGAAAGACTGATCAGTAATTTTAGTTGGCCAGCCCGGGAATAGAACCAACAAGGTAGAGGTTACAAGTCTCGCGCTCTATGCGGGCTGGCTGCTCACAAAATTTCCGGTGCATATATTCGTAAATTCGCTCATATCTAGCACCCGACTGCGTATCGAATACTACATGATCAAGGAGTACTACATGATTTTTTTTTTCGATTTTCGTATTAACCGTGCATTTCACACTATGTTTTTCACGTATTTGCCGTTTCTGTTAAAATCAAAAAATTGCCTTGATAGTCAATCAATATTTCACGTTTGAAGTGAATATTTGTGATGTTTTTTGTTGTTGTTTTTTTGAAAATATAAAAAGGGAGATATTTTAGAAAAAATACCTTTCAGGGTCATCTGTCCTTTAGAAATGCATTAGTACTTTCATATGAAATAAGTATTTTAAGTTTAAAGTGAATATGTTTGAAATTAGCCGTAACCAAAAGGTTAATCAGAGCGAAAACATCTTAGAGAAATAAGGGGAATAACTTTGCAAAATATAACTAGGATTATCTGCCTTTTGATATTGCATCATATGATCATAGTGAACAACTAAACCACGTTTAAAGTAAATTCGGTAGTTTCTGAGAAAATAAATGAAATTACTAAAACCAAATTCTGAGAGTGGCAATACCATAATACCTTTAATCTGTTGTCAATCAGGGTTACAAATGAAAATGTTAAACATAAGAAAAATACTTATCTATTGGGGATTTAGTATCAATGATCCTTTCTAGCCTAAAAATTACATTATATAGTAGCTCAAAACCTCGATATTTATGTTCATTTAAGGAACCAAGTAAGACAAAGATATTTTTGTGTAATGGCAATTACAATTAAAATGACTATGAGAATGTTAAAAAGTAGTATAATTCTACTTGAAACATGATTTTAACATGAATTTACATCTTGCGACATTTAACGGTAGTGTTGCGACATTTAAAGGTAAGGGAAATTCGTGCGGCATTTAACGTTAACATTGCGACATTTAACGGCAAATGATTTTGCGACATTTAGCGGCGGTTGCGGCATTTAGCGTCAATGGTGCGACATTTAGCGGCAAGTGCGACATTTAGCGGTGTTGCGACATATAACGGCGCCACAGTGTCGCTTTGAAAAAGTCGACATAAATGGGTTACTTTTGTCGTCTGCGTCAGCGGCGTCGGCGTCCCCTTCGGATTATTCGATGCATAATTTAGTCTACAAGTCGGATCGATTTCAAACCTTGTATTCATGCTCCTTTCAATGACCCCAAAGTGAAGTGCATAAGAATCGTTCTCTATACTACTTTTTTGAGTTAATGCCCTTTGTTAATTGTCATACTTTATTTTAGTCCAGGCCATTTCTCATAAACAAGCTATGGACTTCATAGGATAATAGATCATATTGAGAAAGGTGCAGAGCACAAAAACTGGTATTCTGTACTTCATGATTTTTTAGCTATTGTTCTATGTTAATTTTAATGTAAGCGTAATTTATTTTCTTCCTGACCAATTCTCTTACACTTTAAAAGCTATTGACTTGAATCATTTTAGGATGATTGGTCTCATTGAGAAGAAGTGCAGTGCTCAAAAACTTGAATAATGATATGTTTTTTTTGGAAAATGTAACAGTTTTATTAATTCGGACGTAACATTGTTACAGGAACATGTATATTGCAAGAGCAGCGTTAATAAATAACCTATACTTAAGAGGAAAATGCCTAACTGACAGCGATACTGTTGACAAGACGACACATACGACTCGCGGGGTTCTAGTTATTCAATGGCTTTTTTAATGGAATTGAAATGCTTCATTTCATCAACTTTTGAAACAGTCCATTTTTCCCAGGATACTAAACGATAGATGGTTGTCGCTGATTAATAAGTTAAGTTACATTTTACAACTGAAGCCAGGAATAAACTCTTTGTTTGAAGTGATAGACCATTAATTGACTAGAGATAAAAATGCATTAATTGCTTCACATAGCTGTTGTGCTAAATTGCTCGAATGAAGCGTGTTATTGACGTTTAACATCAAATTTAATTTACAATAGACACACATAAAATTGATCAATATAAAACACATTCCGTTAAAATGTTTAACAAGATCAACAAGGAAAGGCTGCGTTCACTGAACGCAACCCCCACACGACCCAGTATCTAGGACAAGCGTCCTTTAAGTCTATTTTAATTCTTAAAATTATATTTGTATTGTATAATTAATTTTAAAATTGCTGCACAAATAAAATTATATAATATTTTAAAGGATTTGTGCAAACATTAAATAGATTGCTATAAAAAGCAGTAAGTTTCCAATAAAGATTACGAGGTACAATAATTTGTAATTAAAATGTACATTATCAATGTTTTATTAATAATGTCTTTAATTTTTTTTATCTAAAGATATACCCATATTTATTAAATAGACTTTATAAGAAAATAAAAATACATTGAGAACGCCTCAAATGACGGAACTGAAAATGTTGCAGGGTTGGTTTCATTGAGCCTGATCTTGGACGGTACTGAAAAGTCCACACCATCTAGCACCGGCTTAATCAGAATGTAAAATAGTGTGTTCATGCCAAATGTCAAAAGTACTGTTTATTTCCTTTTGTTGTCTGTGAATATGATTTAAATTTATTTTGGTGCACTAAACTGATTTTTTAATCTTCGTCTTTTAATTGATTTTCATCTTTGGCTGCCTTGTGGGGATCTCTTGTTTCTTGTTTTGGATGGTTTGTGGTGGCATCCTGTCCGGTTTTTTTGCCTTTGTGTTCTATACGGTGTCCTGCTGGGTTTGTTTGTTGAATTCCACCCTTTCTTGTTTATCTTGTTTTACATATTTTATATGATCAATATTTTGAAATTAGACATTATTTACAGACACAGTTTGTGTGGTGATGTTTCATATATTTAAACTATTTTTCTATATTATGTTACCCGTTTTAATTGCACTTACTAATTTTAAAGGTTCAATTTAGATCATGATACTGTTTAAGAAATGTTTTATAAGTTTTTACATGTAACTATAAATACGTATTGAACAGTTTTGATGTCACTATATATTAAACTGATCGCCTATGCATAGACCCTTGACCTGTCTTATTGTAATTATCAGATAAGTGGATACAATAAGAATTTCACCACAACATATTTGTTAACAAAAGAGCACATGTCATTGTTTGTGGTTTAACCTATTGTTATTTATATAAAAGGTCAGGGTGGGGATCTATCAATTGAAAACTGACATGCATTTTAATTAATCTTGATCATAACTCTAATTGTTCACTTTTCAAGAACATATTATTCAAACTGTAAACAAATGATGGGGTTAGACTTCAAACTACAGAACAAACAGGAATCAATGATAAATATGTAATTAACAATAAAGTATTGATTTGAAAATAAAATTTACAGTCCGCAAAAAATACTTGGCCAGCCATGTACATTTCACAAATCAATACAGTTTGCTTTTGGTATAGGTAAAAGTTTATAAGTACGTGTTTGCAAAATTAATTGGTCATTTAACTGTGTTTACAATATTTCGGCATCTTTTTCTGTCCATGGCTGAGGTTTTCTTTTGAAAATTGTTACTGATAAGAATCTAAGCCGGTGTATACATTTTCTTCTTTGTTGTTGTTGTTTATTCACTATAAATAGTATGACACACTGATTATTATTGTTTAATTGTCCTTTTTTAAAGCACATGTTGATTTTTCGATTAACTGATTTTTGTGTTTAGTTTTTCATATCGTCTCAATCTGAATAATCTATGTCTAATCCAGGTACAATAAATATGTAATTGCAATATGGCTGTTTAATTGCTTTAACTAGTGCTACGAGGCGTGAACTGTAACTTGAACTTTCCATTACTGTCCATGAACAGGCTGAATCAAAATTTTCAATTTTGTCGTTTTATGCGTTCTTTAGAGATTCTTTATTTCTCTCTTTTATAATATATGTTTTTCTTTTCATGTGGACATCTGCTGCAAACAATAGAAACACTTTCCATGAGATTTTACGTATTTTAAGTATCCTAGTTGCATTGTTGGTTTTTTATTGAACATATACAATCTTTTTTAGTGTTTGATGTCAGTATAGTTTACAATTGTAATTATAATGGAATTCTGAATTTATGACCGTGTTAACTGAGCGGATGATGTTTCATGGTATCAGTTTCCGAACATGGCTTAATGCATGAAATATTTAATGATTGATTGGTGACGTTCAGATGGAAATGTAACAATTTAAGGCAGATTTAACTCATATGATTGTATAAAATTTGAGATAATTAAGATTATTCAAGATTTATTAATTTCAATTAGTTTAGTTGAAGCGTGACCTTTGCCAGATAAATTGAATTGAAGTATAGAATCCGACACGTCAATTCTCATTAAGAAAAAAAATGTTCGAAATTGTACGCTTACAGACGTATAGGAAGGTAACATATAAACATAAAACAAAAAGAAAATAATGAAATATGAAAACGACTTTGAACTTGCATTATCTTAGAATATGATAACAAAAACATTTTAAGCAATAAAAAGAGGATATCGACCTCGTTTTACAATAAAATTGGTACTATATTTTCATGTATTGATGTATACTAAATATAAAAGCCTAAAAATGTTTATTTTTCAAGTGGCATTATTGTTACTATAGTTACTATAGTAACTATAGTTACTCATTTTTTCACGCATTGATGCATGATTTCATTGAAATATCGACTCATTCAGGCTGATCAATGATAACAAAATATTAATTTACTTTATTGTATAATATTCTCATTTATTTCTGATGCAATATTTTGTGTTAACTATATATAATTCATAAGGTATATTGATGAGAAAATAGTTTCAAAAGCTAAATGAGTATGAATTATTTGTTACTTGTAAAACAATACAATGTGACAGAATATCATAGGGGATATTAAAGTCGGTATGACATTCTGTTTGTTTTGGTTTGGTTTTCGGGGGCGTCCGTGGCCAAATGGTTAAGGTCGTTGACTTCAAACAACTTGCCTGTCACAGCAGTGGGCTGGAATCCCGAAAGGGACTTTGGATTTTTTCACGTTATGAAGCTAACAAGCTAGCCTACGGAACGTCTGTGACTTTACTCATATGGCCGATTGTGCCTAAGATCATCCTCTGCCAGTAATGCTGGAAAGTCGACATATGACCTATACTGTGTTGATGCATCATAAAACCCAACAAAAAATAGAAAAATATAGTATTTTCTCTTAGACTACTGTCATCAGACAGAATGAAGCTCCAAACAAATAAGACACTCGCGTTGATAAACCCATACATAAGATTACGACGTTATATGCTGCGAACACGAAAGTAATATAGTCGCGATTGAAAATATACCTTTTAGCGCTTTAGCACATTCTTTTATTCTATGCAAATTTATATTTAATTTTTTGATGTAAACACTTTCCAACTGTTGGTCAGTCACCATTATAACAGTCACTCTTTTGGAATATGTAATCAATACAGCTCAACTTGATAATAAAACAACGAAGAGAATATCTCTTTAAAGTGGCATTTAATTAAATTATAAATAATAAATGTTACTAAACATTATTATTTCTGGTATCTCAGATCTTCCATTATACACCAATTCACTTAAAATGATAAATTGAAAATCATGTAATATACAAATCATTTCTAATTGTTCTAGATACTGCTACTGAAGATTTGCAAGTTTCCTACCATCACATGAACAAAAACTAACATTCATTTTAAATGAAACATAAATTGCCGCGACAAATTAATTGATTTTGTACCATGGAAAATCGCTGATAAAATCACATTACCTTTGATATGTTATTGAATGTGACACGGATCGATTCTTTTGACGCAGATATGGTTTCATAAATCTCCTTTGACAGAATGTTTTTATTATTTCTTTTAGAAATGCTCCCATGCCTTATTAAGCATGTTATCAAAAATCAATCGTAATCTGCTATCTCTTAGTGTGCCACCGATAAAGACTCCAGTACATCTATAAATTTTATAGTTTATAAAGTATCATGGTAGTGTACTGTAGTTCAATTACGACAACTTATGGTATCATTTACCAAAGAAGGAAAACGATTCGCCTGCTAGAAATAAATGTTATTAATTTTGTAAGAAAATAAAGAACAACAAAAAACAAGCTGGCATATTTAAAAAAAATGAAAATGAAGATCTATTAAAAGCAAATTAAACGGCAAATATTGCATCACTTACGCCCATTGGCACCGGTTTAGCAATATACAATTTTTAACATGAACAATCCAGTTTTAAGAATGTTGTAGTGTAATGTTATTTTCTTGCAAACACACACGAAGAACTTGCAAAACGTTTTCTTGTAAACATGACAGAGAGGTATAGTTTACTTTTTCAATTAATTTTGAGCTTCAATGAAGATCATAAATTAAACAATTGACCTTCGAGTCAAGTAAAGTCAAAACACATTTATTTCTTTCATTCCATGTACAGACATGACATAATATAGCATTGCTTTGTATTACAACATACTTTAAACTGGATTTGGCAATTCATTAAATTGTTATAGATTTTACTTGGTCTCGGGAACATTAAACACATTCAATGTTAAATTATTCTAATTGTTTACATTTGTAGTTTTATTTATATTAGTTTTAAAACATTGACTTGAAAGTGTAGTTGCAAATTTTTATCATTTTACATTATGAGCTTGTCTTTATATAAATTTTGGCCTACAGTTACTTTTGACCGACTTAGTGAAAATTAAAACTTGACTTACACTGCGGAATCACCTTAAGTGATGTATACTGTATGTGTGTAAATCCAACATTTTGTGTAACAGGTATAATTTTATGAGTAAATCGTTGTGTTCGTGTATCTAATTGGTCATTTTCCAAAACAGGAACATTTCATACTTTAGCCAAATTAACATTTAAGAAGCTACATATGGGGTATTTAAGTAAACAAAAGTAATTGCTTAAACATAAAAATTGTACATTTCTGACACAAGGATACATTAATTCAAATTCTTCGATAACTTACATCATATTTGATAGTAAAAGAAGTAATCGCAGTAAGGTATGAGCCTCAAACTGTCCAATTAGTACAAAATTGACTTTCTTTTGCCTCATGAAACTCAATAGTTCACATATTGGACAGTTTCGTCTTAAACATGTATCTACCACGTATGACTCTTATGTAGTTTAATGTATGTATAAGTTTCAGAAAATACTGAAGTAGATATTGGCATGAAAAGGGAATCAATTAAATTCGCTCAATATTATCTAAGGTAGTGTTTTGATTATGCTTATTCAAGCCAGGTTAACAACGTTATTTTATAAAAAGATAAAAGAAGAATAATTTTTATTGATAATTTGATATTGCTGTGCTTTAACATTTGATAATTTCATAAATTTGTGTTATGGGAACGATATTTTTGATTTGTTATCGATTTCTATTTCATCCAACTGTTATCAAGGACAAAATATCATTTTATCTTATTCATAGGTGTGCTACAAGAACTCTGCTGCGGGTAGGATAAAAGTAACTAGGTTATGGATTAAACATGTACCTATGATGTCTATTGGTTTTGTTCTGTTAAATTGAACATGATTCCTGCATTGAAACGCACTGAGCGGTTCTTCTATGTGTATATTGACGCTTGATTGCTATGAAAGAGTTTTGTATATTTGTTAGATGAATCAGTCGGTGCGTTTTTTATGTCCGAGATTTGATAAAAATTGTGTTGTTTTTTAACAATGCGTTTCATGGGACAGCAAGAACAAAAAGACTTTATATTTAACGAAATGAAATACTGACAAATGTATTTCAGTGTTTGTTATATAGATGGATAATCTGAATTTAAATATTGTGAAGCAGGAGAACTTTATATTGATATTCATGGAATCTGACTAAATAGTTTTTTAATTGTTTTAGAAAATATTTCTTTCAGTATAGGTAATAATATGGGATTTTATAAAGTGTTCGTTATTCTGACATTTGCAAGATATTCATTTTGTCGTTATACAGGTAATTTTAAAAATAATTTAAACAAAAATTACTGGTATATTAATTTTTTTTCACATGTTTATTTATTTTAATAATTTGCAATATTCATTGTCGACCCCTCTAAAAGAATTATCAGTCATATGTTTTAGTTAATAGTGCTAGAGAACAGATTTTACAAATAATTATTCGGAACACATTCAACTACACACTATCTTAATATTTGTTTCAAATATAAAATTCGTTGATTTTTTTTCTTTTTGCTTTTTATACTTTTCTATGATTTTTAAATTTGAAATTCACACCGGCAGATGAAAAAACATATTTTGATGTATCTTGCTTTGATCCAGCAATCTTTCAACCTTCTTTTAATTACCTATATTTCTATGTTATGGCAGTGAAAATATGCCATGAACACGATTAAAAGTGACATTATGCCCATTCAAGGTGAAATTTTCAGTGGATAGGTAAAAGACAAAATAATTTAACATTTTGCCATAACTCTGTGGAATATATATTTTAAAATGAAAAACAAAATAATATTAATCCACGTGAAAATTCTGTAAATATCGTTAAGAGTGTATCGGTTCGTCCAATTCTTAAACGAGTCGCGCGTTTTTTTTATATTTATATTGTATGGTAAACATTTTGTAATAATCAAATATTGCTCAATCACAATTAGAATAGCCACGTTTGAAATATATTACTAATTTAACTCATCAAAGTCAAAAGTAGCGTTGATGTTTGTATTTTACTGCTACAAATCATATGCTTTAATTTACTACTTTGTAATGGTAAGCCAGTAATGAAAAGATATGGATCTTTTTAGAAGCTTTGTATTATTACAAAAATATAAAACGGAGAAATACATCAAAATAAATGTAAGATTACCAAACACATTAACCTGTAAGCAGCAGACAGGAAAATGTTATACGTGATATTGGTATCCACAATACTAACTATAGTTGTTTAAATGGTGTACATTTATTTATCTTTATTAATGTATACAAATCCTCTTTCTTTTATAAAAAAAAAAATATGCGATTTTACGTATAATACAGAACCATAAAAAACTATTAAAATTTATATTTTCACAATGTTATTATTATAATTAGAGGACATGTTCCTTTTATCTCTTTGATTTAAGCGATGCATTTGTTTTAATTGGATATCGAGTTATTTCACACAAACACATGTGTTTGATAAAAACATGAAACCTACAACTAATTACTGTGAAAACATATGATCCGTGAAATGATTTTCGATTGAAGTGACTTCAAAGTCCATCCTGGAACGAGATTATTTCTACACTTTCTGTTTTATAGTCGGCATAATTGTTAACAGTGATAAGCTGATACAGACCAGTCACCTGACACAATTTAAATCGGCTTCATGCGATTCCTAGAAATATATATTTACAGTTCAAAAGATACATTACAGTATTTATCAAAGGAAAAAAGAGAAATACAGTAAAATTAATTGTACATTAAGACAAACCAAGTCTAATGTTATTGAAAAACCGAGTTTTAGTTTCACAATTCAACATTTATATTCCGATTCTGACAATAAAATTCCGCTTTAAAATAGAAAAGGAGATCCTTGTTCTTAAATTCTGAACCTCTTTCATTTGGTTAAAATTGATGTTCCGTTTCCAAGAAGTAAAATACGACATGAGTTTTTTTACAACTTTACAAGATAAAAATGAGAAGTAATGATAATGTGTGTGAGTTTATTTATTTATTTATTTATTATTTTTTGAAAGCTTGCAAAAGGCAACTTAACCGTACACGTACATCTTTACGATGGCATCAAATAAAACATTATGTGAATAAAAGAATAAAAGAGCAAGACTTAGTATCCTTTTTTATTCTCCAAAATAAACCTTTAAAGTGAATAAGTCTACAATAGACACATTTTGTTATAACTATTTCAAATATTGATACAAACAATACAAAATGTATCATTTGGACATTCTTATAAACAATTCTTTGGAAAAAATAATTGATGATAGAATTATAATACTAGTTTGACCGTTAATATGATAAATGATAATATTTTGTTTCAAAACAATTTTTTATCTGATTTATTAAAGATATCGTGTATGACACTTGATACTATCAATATAGTAGTTTATGGAATATAGGAGTTTAACAGACCTCCCATTATACACTGAATCACTTTAAAGTCTTAAAACTTTCAATCAAACATTGAATTTTCTATGATTATATTTTATGAGTGAAATTGTGTTATCTAAAGTGGGGTACTCCCTTTCAAAGTTAAATATTCTTAATTCTACTCATAAAGGTACTTTGTTGGTTTGTATAGTTCAGATCACGATATCATGATAAATTATGATTATCATACATGTCATACTTAAATTTCTGAACCTCTTAATAAGGCCCCATTTATTTTAGATCCCCATTTATTTTAGATCTTTTATGCAACAATCAAAACCACGTAAAACTTTTATCTGTTTTGTAACAAAAGCAATGAAGTTATACTTGCGACAAGCCGGGACAATTTGATGTTAAGACTTTGGTAAACAAGTATGTTCAAAAGTTGTCAAAGTGTCATAGTATCTAATAGTTATTCCCTGTACTTTTAACAATTATCTTAAAGTTAGCCCTTCTTTGTTTTATAATCAATTCTCATATATTTTCAATGCCCACTTCCCTTTTCTGTTTTTTGTTCGTAGTTATTTTATTTATTTCGTCTGCTGTTTTCTTGTTATGGGCACACTAGCGTCCATGTATAGTCATATAATGACGCAATCGTGTCAGATGACGCAATCGTGTCAGATGGAAAGTTAAGTTTAACACTTTCGTATAAAAGCATCTGCACGTTTTCTGTATTAAAACTTTCGCTAATTTCATATATGTATAGCAGGTGCTAGGGGGCATAGACAGTAGCTTGCACTTAACACCTTCTTACATAAACAGGTTCAGTAAACCAAGTCTGTAACATTTTGAATGTTTCTGCATGTTGGGTTCTTTTTTCATACTATTGTTTTCCAATTTCATAAAAATAATGAAACAGTACGAACTTTCTGCATTAATTTTTCATTTTTAGGTTTCAGTGTTTGGCTATGGTTGAGCAGTGATGAAGATTTATCACCTCTTGATGTTTGGACCAACGCTTCAAGCAGTTTCAATAGTGCATCAAATGCAACAGTGTATAGTTTAATAAGCACAGGAACACGTGGCTACAGAAACACTTTGATTGACACGTGGTCATCCAATCCACCAGATAGGGTACGATTTAGATAAGACATGTTTCATTTTAGATTCTAACATTCCTCGTGAATTTGTCACTATACACAAAGAAGAAAGAAAACCAAGAAATCCAAGTTAAACTGCCAATAACCACATATAAGGGACTACGGCCTTCGTGGTCAATTTCTAATTTTCAAAACCCCAAACTGGTGTTAAATAGCCGAATAACACCACTAAAACCGATATTTTGTCTTAATTAAAATGTGAATATCTTCGATGAAATAGAGAGAAATAAAGAATCCATAAAGAACGCACAAAACGACAAAATTGAAAATGTTGCAGCATCGGTTTCATTGAGCCATTCCAAACCCGGTTATTATTCTGAAGCACACTTTTATTTGAATTATGGACTATACTGAAAAGTGAGGATTTTCACGTTTGTTTTTCTCTGTATGTTTATGTATTTCATACAGTTGGAAATGAGACAAATACATTCAATGAATTGATGCCCTGTCCCGTTTTTGTTTTGGGTCCTCCTTGGCTCGTAGCCGCTAGTTTTTGTTGCTGGGTAGTGTGGGGGTTGCGTTCATTGGATGCCACCTTTCCTTGTTGATCATAGTTAATCATATTTTATAATATGATTCTTAAACATTTGAGGTGACGCACATTGATTTATTAAATATTTCATCAAATGAATGTAACCGTATTACCAATACCGATTGTATAATGGCATTTCACATTACAATTAACGGTTGGAACTTAATAATAACATTTATTTAGCATTATTATACGTCACAAACTTTATCATTGGCACAAGAAGCTTTAAAAAGGGTACCTTCTCATCTTAATACTTGCACATTATTATGTTCTATGTGTCTAGTCATTCCGGATCATTGATTGATCCCAACACTTTTTAGTGTTGAAAATTTAGTACAGCTCAAGCCGGTGCTAGTGGCTTTAGGCATGTCGCACCTTTTCATTATTCCTGAATCAAACAAAGTCAGCAATTTTCATGTAAGTTTTTGTGAGTGATGCTTTCGCGGGATCACACTTTACCCATAACTTTGATAAAAAAAAATGGAATGAAGTAAGTTCACGCAGGTCTCGATTCTATCGGTTTACAAGCTACTTAATGATAAATTGAAATACGCAATTGTGTTCGCCTTTTAAATTATAATTCCTAAAATATATTTTTAGTTAATTTAATATATTTATAGATACGAGTGACCTACAGAAATAGAGATGGTGATGTCATTCTCAAATCAAAATTTAAAACTTCAACTTCCACCTCATCAGACTGGTTTACCGTAGCTAATTCGATGGACTGGGTATGGCCAGAGTTGTCTTATAACCTTAGCCTTACATACACAAGGTTCGTGTATCCCATTTCTTAACTGCTAAAACGCATTTGTAATTTAAAATTATTTTCAAATGAAATCATTTTTTTTTTGCATATTAATCGAAGAGTATTTTTTTCTTTATAATATTCATGTATAAAATAAAAAGAAAACGCTAAGAGAACCTTTTCATTGTCACTATCACGCCAAACAAAGAATTCAAAACCATTACATAATTTGAAAGGGTGTCATATATAACTGATGTATTCAATTTACAAGGCATACATTGGAATTTGCAATGGTAGACAGTAGCCAAAACGTATTAAAATATAGAGGTGCGAGTCTGAAGCTTTCCAATGGCACAGTCATCTTTGTAGTAGGTCAAGGAACAACGTTTGGGCTTCTTCCATCAACACCTACAGGTACATTCACTTTACAATCTACATGTGGTATATGTATTATAGTAGAGGGAATCTGCATACTTTATTAATATTTATTCTGTGAACATCTTTGAACTCATCTTTATTCATGCCAATATGCTATTGTAAGCATTTTTCAAATTAGAAAGGTTATGCTAAAGAGCAGTACAAATTGCACAATATATGTTAAATTTACTGAACGAATTGTAACATACCTGTGCATTCTTTAACAAATAAAGATTAAAATTAAAAACAAACTGCTAGAAAAGACGTTACAGAGTAAACAACACGAAAAACCAATACATGTAGCTGTAATTCAAATTTCATAAAGCTATTTGGCAGTGAATACTCGCGGCATAAAGAGTCATCGAAGATGTCCATGTTGATATGTAATCTTTTAAGTAATAATAGTATAGTTTTATGGTTTAAATTCCATAAATTGTCTTACCTTTAGCGTTTTATGGGTTCACTTTAATTGTCAAAAGTCTGTAGTACAGTTGTTGATAATTAAAGAAATACATTTGTATATGTTGACAAAATTTCTATTCTGGTTCAACTTATCAATTCGTAACTGATGCTTATAATTTATAATGTGAATGTAAATTAAATAATATAATTATATAATATATATTTTCAAAAGAAAATTTAACAATTTGCCATGAACAATATCTTTTGATACTAATAAAACATGAGTAAAGAGTATGTAAAATGTTCAAGTCTTAGTGGCAAGTCAAACGAAACCATAAAAACAGTCATTAGTACAATGTACAATGGATTGTTGTAGTTGATTTGAGAATCGTATTGGACTAAAATGAAAATTCTAGTGTAAAAACGCAATTTCCAGGTGCGTCTTTGTTAGTACAGCATTTATTGTATAATTTTTAAATAATTTGTTCTATTATATCATTTATGCTTTCCACAATCGATTTAAACCTGTCATGTTTCTGATTGCATAATGCCTTCTTCCTGACGTAATTATTTGCAGGTAAAAAGCCTATAATGACACCGTGTTAAGACATTTTGTCTCAAAGGTTTTACCTTTCAAAGCATATCAATTAATTATTAATATACCTTGCAATTAACCGTAGACACTAAATTGATATACCGCTGTGCTGGCGATCCATTCACACCATGACGGCAATCCATCATTTTACGACAATCAAAGCAGTACATTGTCAACTTGCTAAATATCAAAATATCTCTTTAAAGTGTCAATTTAAATCACATTTATTTGAATGATGATGCAGAAATAATTCCATAAAAAAATGTTTAAAAAAATGTTATAAATTTAATAATCATTATGCCTTGAATGTCATAGAAGAAAGTCAAGTTTTAAAATTGTTTTTAATATCTGTTTCATATACTTTATTTTTTGCAAATTCGGTGTATTTGTTTCTTTTTGGGGTAAATCTAATATTTTTCTTCAGAGTCTGGGGATTGCTATGCTTCCTATGATATTTCAAATCCAGTATCTATCAACTTCACAATATCAAACCTTACACACAGCTATTGTTCAGCACTTTGTCGACAAGAAAACTATACATATGCCGGTGCCCATGTGAGTATACATCTCCTTTTGTACACCTAAACTATCTATGGATGATCGATATTTCATTCACTTTTCATCCTATATGTATCGTTCAACATTATAGTATAATATTATGTATTATTCATTGATAAACACTCAAACCTGTACAGTTTACGTGTAATAAAATCTGTTCCGTTCTGTTCTGATATTGCTTTAACGTATAAGTGCTCAAAGAAAACATTGATAATCACGATAAAAGTGATGTAAAAAATCATATTGAAACATAGCATATTGATGTTGATGAAACTGGTACTTATGCTAAAATATGTTATTAAAATTACATTCGATTTTAATATTATTATAATTATCATGATTAATATCATTATAATTATCATTATTATATCCATAATTTTAATCATAATTTTTTGACAGAAAGATGAGTGTTTATGTTTTGACACACTGAATGGACCATTGCTGACGTCATGTAATATACCATGTGCAGGCAACATAAACGAAATGTGCGGAGGAACATTCCCACCAGCCATTATATTCAATTCCGTGAATACAGATAGTGAGCCTTATTTCTATTTTTATCACTTTGATGTTTATTTAAATGTTATGTATTTGTAATCGAGAATTCAATTTTCGCTTGATCGCACTTATGTTTTTTTTATTGTCTACCAAACTGCGTAAATGAAATGCTGGAAAAAGGAAAACGCTTAATCACCTCGTAGATAAGATATCACGGAGCAGTTAACTGAAATAAATTGAGTTGCACATATTTGTTTTAATCAATTTTTACAATTATAATTATATATCAAATCCTTGAATAATTTGTTTTCCGTGAATTTTAAGTGTTTGAAGTTATTTTTCAACAATCTTTGGTATAGTTGATTGTACAGTAGTCTTCTAATTTGAAGAATAAATGCAGTTTCTTTCTTAAAAAAATGGCAACGTTTACTTATTGGTATTCACATTGTTTAATATGACTGACGATTAAAATGCTCGTCGCTTGTCACGTGTTTGAAATTACGTAATTTTGAAGGGTGCCCTTTGGGTTACACTTATAAATTTTACTGTTAATTAAAATGCCCGAGCACAAAATTATCGTCTCCTAAAGAAAATTAAATGTTGTTTTGTTTACTTTTTTTATTTCTGTTTATCATATTTATCCGTGTAAGAAATTGCATAAACGATAAGTGAATGATAGCTATATATTTCATGTAATTAACAGTCGCGTACGTTGAATTTTATACTTTATCTATCATTATTTTTTTCTATTTTCAGTTGACATATCGCAATTTAATACTCCTAAAATATTGATCGGGGACTTAGATGTCATTGGCAATGATGAGGTAAACTAATTAAATTTAAGTAATTTGTAAATATGAAATAATTGGCCAACTGGAAATGAGTTTCTTTGTTGAAAAAAAATATTATTCTAGTGTTAATCCTAGTACAAACAAAGAAATGAATAAAATAGAATAAAAAAGGCAATTGATTTATACGATAATAAAACGCATTTACCCAGTAATTTGCTTTAATTTAAAAAGGATAAATCAATTAGCTGTGGCATAATTATTATCAATGCATGAATGCCAGTTCAAACAAATTAAACAGTATGAAACAGTGCTATTTGTGAGGTGAAATGACACAACTGCTTAATGGTCAAAAGAATTGTTATAGCATTGCTTTAAAAAGTTAGGTCATTTAGTGTAACTTTATTTTGTGATGATCAATGGATAATTTATTTTACAAAAAGAAACCCGGATATTTTTGATTACTCAAAATTATTCAAAGGTCAGCTCGGCAAATTAAGTAATTACATTTTTTGAAAATATGCTTAAATCTCTGAAACGATTGTTGTAATAGGTTTAATGCTTTTATACAATACAAGCACACTATGGGCTAAAAGTATTGCACCACGGGTACACGGCTTTAAAATATTTGTTCTCAACAAAGCATTGATTATGATTGTAAATTTATTTTGCTTTTAGATATCTTTTGATGAGCCGATACACATGTATGGGTTAAACATCACAACTGTAACAGCAAACCTACCAGTCTCTATACATATCATTATATTATACCGCTCAGAGACGTGCAATAGTACGGGTATACGGAATTCTTCGTATGAAACGGTATAAATCTACGTTTCTCGTTTTTAAATAATGTTAATATATGAAACTGTATAAATTTACGTTTCTCGTTTTTAGATAATGTTAATATATGAAACGGTATAAATCTACGTTTCCCGTTTTTAAATAATGTAAATTGATAAAAGACTATAATTTATTGTCATCCTTTAATAATCCTTTATGTTAATGTTTAAATATTCAAGGTGACTTAAATGTCCATTGGTCCAGGTTTTAAATTATGTATCAATGAACGCAGCAAAAAATACTTACTTACTTACTTATTTACTTACTTATTTACCTACCTACCTACCCACATACCTACCTACCACCTCTATCCGCTTAAATATTATAATGTTTTAATGTTATATATTTGTAACCGAGGATGCAATTTTGGCTTGATCGCTTTTGAGGTCTCTTAAACTGCGTAACTTACAGGAGGAGTCACATGATGGAACCGTATCATTAAAAATTATCTATCTATTATATTGTATCACACCTTTTTGAGTATCTTATGTGAAAAATGCGTATTACTTTTATGTACTTACCTATATATATTTATTTACAATTCAATTATGACAAGAACCGAATTTTAAATTAATATATCATTAAATAGCATCACATACTTTCATTTTTACATATTAAATTACCTTCTTTCAACTTATATATGAGTATGTCCCTTTTGTTTTTACTTTTTTATTGCTGTTTGATAAGCGTCAATTCAAAATGGGGATAAGGTGTTTTGCAATTATACAATTATTACTTTGCTTATATTTAATTATTTTTTTCATTCTACGTTTGTCTGAAAAGTAAATCTATTCGTGTGTTCCAGAGTTTCAGTGTGGAAGCAACAGATAACTATTATATGTTAGAGTTTGAGCCTATCTTCGTGCAATGCGTTTATTTCTTTCTTTACGACAACTCAACAAATGCTTCGTTAACCTTCCCTGTCAACATCAGAGCTATTACAATTGAATGTAAGCTGTTTATTAAATCAATTTTCATTTTTATTACATCATTCAAATTAGTAGTTCAGTGATAGTATCCAATATATATCATCTTAAACTTTTTTTGTAAAAATATACGGACATGTTCTTCATTATCATCTTAAACTTTGTTGAAAAATCATACAGACATGTTCTTCATTGACAACAATTGTCAAACAAAATGTTTTAAATAGAAAATAAACATTAAAAAGATACTTGAAGGTTTGCATGCCATAGAAATGGGGGTTAGTACTATGAAGAATTCGGAAAAATGCATTTACAAATGCATATATTAAATCAAACCAGTATATAAATTATATCCTTATTTTGTACTTAATTCATATTTTCTTGTTATGTATCCATTTTCAAGTACATATGATATTTGCTTATAGACACTTATATTAATAAACAAAATTACTACCATAAAACAAAACAAAAATGTTGAATGTGCACGTTGCATAAAGTATTTTGCATATGATATTAAAGTATGTAAATAAGATGATTGTTTAATCTTATTCTGATGTTTTCTTGCAGTTGGCAATTTTGTTACAGCCCAATATTTCACCATCGAAGCATCCTGGCAAATAGGTATTATATCTTTATGTGACAAACAAACGAATAAATAAAAAATATACATCATTTAGAGATTTTTCGTAACAAAACATTTTACTTACAACTTACGTTCTATAACAATTTGTCGTTTAAAATATCCTTATTCGAGTTATAAAAAAGGAAGACTTTTTATGAATATCAAAGTGTATAAATATGTTGAAATGTTGATAAATTATAATGTATCTGTAAGTTGGGATAACTTTATGAGCGTGACATACACTGACATTCATTTGTTCAAAGAAACATACCATACACTTTTGTAATAATATATATCATTTAAAATACATGAGTTCTTATTTTATCTATTTCATTAAAGAGTTTATTTAAAAATATACAATTTTTCCCCCCAAAAAATAACGGTTAAGTTAAGACCTAGTTTTGGATAGGAGTCAAAATTGGTCTTTCACGATTATCTGTACTCATTTTTAATCAACATGTAGTATCGATCATATAATTTAATTTCTTGATAAATGTATAATGATTTGTCAATACATTATATTTAAATAAAAATTTCAGCCTGTTGTAAATAATTGTGTTTATTGTATAAATAACCATTGTTAAATGTTGTATATGTTTCCTTTTATATATAAAAACAGTAGAATCAACGACAAGTATCACTACGCTTACAACCACGCCAGCGCCTACTGACGAATGCGAGTGTGAATGTTGGCTCTACAATTTGCTGTATGGGGACTCTCCTTACAATAATCTTTCATATGATCAAATTGAAGATGCTTTGAAAAACGTTACAAAGAAGGTTCAAATTCATCTTTTTCTTATAATATACTTTACGCAATCCGTATACTTCAAATAACAGATCTAGTTTTTGTATTAAACAATATGAATTTTGCATTGCTTAACAATAGATAAAGTAAATGCTCAGATTCCATTAACTTATTGTTTTCTTAAATCCATGTGTAGTTTTAAATCAAATTATGACAGTTAAAGGTATGATTAATACATTTGGTATAAAGTTTTTACATCATGGATTAAGAAATAGCTTCGAGTACAAATATATAATGACAGACATGTAGGAATATGTAACAGTTAGTCATGTGATACCGTTTTTCGTCCGTTACACGAAACGGATGAAGTCGATCAAACATTTTATATGTATATTTATTGACGATAAACCGCGTTCATTAGATACACATTTGATATATTTAAAATCTGCAAATGAAACTGATACGCCAAAGTTTATGGATGGGACATTTTTTTATTGTTCATAATAAATGAAACTGTCTTAATTTTGTACTTCATTAAAAGCTGTTAAATGTTGTTTTAACAAACAGGATTTAAAGTAAAAAAGAGAATGATAGATTTTCTGGTGAATAACATGAGGTCTGCCTTGATTTGTGCACTATTGTGCTAAACGTAATATTATGTTTAAAGAAGTAAGTTCGAAATAAAATCTTGATTAAATATTACCTTTGGGTTTCAGATTGAGAAAGAGCTTTCAGTCAACAAGTCAACCCTGTCGTCCACTATCAGAAGAAAGACAAGTGCTCAAGATGACAGACCTTCAGCAACGGCAATTGGATACTCCTTGGGTGTAGCCTTGCTTGTTTCCTCTTTAGGCGGTAATAAATCATTTAATAGTATTGTTAGACTAATCTTTTACTTTTTTCTAATTTTTCAATATGATTATTAAAAGAATATTTAGCTCCAATTATTCACACCTTTTAACACTACATCAAAGTCTGCTGCCTAAATTCACTTTCTTTTTTTTCACTGCTCTCGAAGAATCGACCGTTTGCCAGACGTTTTTAATTCACAATATATATATGGTGTAAAGTGCTGTTTAGCAGCTAAAATTGTTCCTAGTCTTTCTCCTCAGTGCTGTTTTATTTGTCTGGTCTTTCAAGATTATTGATTCAAATTCTTTTATTCTAAAAATGTTGCACATTGCATTATTGTTTTTATTAATTAATTCATTTATTTATTTATCTATTCAAATTGTATTTATTTATTTATCTATTGTTTTATTGATCTCGAGTTATCTCCCTTTATCCAGATTATTACACGGAAAGTGGTCAGGTGTTTACAGAATCTATGTAACTCTTAAACATGACATTAGAATGTATTAGATGTGCTTTTAAGATATGAAACAAGGAAATATAAAAAATTATTTACACCAAAGGCTAACGAATATTAAAAAAACACTTATTTGTCATGATAAATATCATAATTGTTTTTGTTTATTTTCAGCCATTCTGCTTTCTGACTTACCAAAAGTGATCAGCAGTTTTAGTATTCTACGTGACAATTTCAAATCTAGATTTGGTAGTCAAGAAGAGCTAAATCCTTCAGATAAGTCAGACAATACCAGTAGCGATACCTACTAAAATAACATTACCATTTTGAACAGGCGATATTTTGCTGAAAGAATTAAACAAAACAATTAATTTATAATAAAGATTCTCTACTAAAGCAACAACAAAAGCTGACTGTCAATAATATGTAAATGTAGGAATTTATTTAAAGGACAATCTGAAATTATTTCTTTTTGTATGTCACCCAAACGCGTTATTGATACTTGCCAAAATAGCTGAATTTTTGATTTTCGTTGTTTTATGTTGATTATTAATAATTGTTTTTATTGAATTAGCTGACGTAAACTTATATTGACTTTTACCTATTCACTCACTATATACCCTCTGATGGGCATAATGTCACTTTAATGCAATACATTCGTCCAGCTATTCCGTATTGCATTTACCTAACAAAGATTTTAGGAGGTCAAGGTCAAGTTCAGTGAAGTCATGCTGTTTTTCGAGTTCCGTAAACATGATGAAATTATATCGTTTACAAGAGGAATTAGTAAATATGATGTGTTTTAAAACGTGTATAAACTGGAATACTAATGTCTGCGCAGAAAAATCCGCCTAAATTCAAAGGCAGAAACTAAGAAAAATAAAAAAAATAAAAGGCAGGCGACTTCGCCATTGGAAAAAAGTGACGCGCCATTATTCACTCAACGCTTGGGTGGAGATAGCCATGTGACTGATTTATCAAAAAAATATAAAACGGATTACACATCAGGTATTGTGCTAACAAATAGTGGACAGTGCACTCAGATATGGCGTTTCCTGGACAATATGGGCAACCAAGTGGAATTGCAAGGTTCGCCCACGCAACAGACTTTTGGTCCTAGTTTTGGGTTTCCGTCGGCGGCCCCACCATGGGCAGTGGAATTAATGGACGAGGTTAAACAGATTAAACTCCAGTTGGAATCCATAAAAAACATTGAAAAACGGGTAACTTTTATTAATCAAAAATTGTCAGAAGTTGAAAAAAAGATGAAATCCATGGATTCCCGACTAGAGGAAAACGAGAAATCGTGTGATTTTATGTCGTCAGAATTGGATAAGTCGAAATTAGATGTGAAAAAAAAAAAAAGAAGATTTGTAAAAAATGCACAAATCTGTTCAAGGTTTAGAAAAAAACTCGGATAAGTTATTTGATAAAACGGAGAAATTAGACGAACAGTTAGTGAACTTAGAATCGCGATCAATGCGTAACAATTTATTATTCTACGGAATACCAGAGGAGGGCACCGATGAAAATTGTAAGCAGCTAGCAAAAGACTTCTGCAAAAATATATTGAAAATCTCATCCGCTAATGAATTTGTGTTCGACAACGCACATAGAATTGGGGAGAAAAAAGGTTCGAAACCCAGACCCGTGGTGGTCAGATTTCATTACTTAGAGGAACGTGAAGCTGTCCGGAAATCGTCCTTTGAACGGGATATCGCCGACGCTATGAAATCAGCTAAAAGGGGCGTCGGAGCCCAATTACCTAGAAGTGTTAGGGAGGCACGAACGCCACTGTATCCAATCATGAAACGCGCCAGGGATGAACACAAAAACGTAAAATTCATTGGGAAAAAACTTTTCATTGAGGGAGAAGAGTACATACCAGACATTCCGATGGAATAGGGAAGTCGAGAAGAGTCTTCTTTGAATATCTTGTGTTGGAACATAAACGGTTTAAGAAGGAAATTATGTGATTCGGACTTTTTAGAGTTCATTCAAATATATGATTTGGTGTTTTTAAATGAAACGTGGTTATCAAAAAAATGAAAATATTAACTTGGAAATAAATAATTATAGTTGTGAACATTTATTTTGGAATAAATCTGATATTTGTTTTATGCCTATAAAATTATTTGAGTTGAGTTGAGTTGAGTTGAGTTGAATTTTAGAAGGACCAGTCAGTGCCACAACGTTTTCAAATAAGTGCCAATATGAACTACATGCAATATTAAGTCGATGAAGCAAGAGCTTACTTTGTCGAATTAGATACTTTGACAGTTTGTATTTTTAAAGAGTGTTGTGTCAAGTAACTTAACTGTAACGTGTCAATTAGTTTCAATATATATGCTGATTTGATTGTTCCTGCTGACAATAGGAGTGCTATGTTTTAACAATAGCCATGAAAAAAGAAAAGCCAGAGTACTAAATCAACAGCATCGTTTCTCAAGTTTAAAAACAGATAAAAGTCACTATTTTTTTTTTTTTTTTTTTTTTTAAATTGCTTGAATTTATTTCGCCTATATGACTGAAATACTGTTGGGAAAAGGCGTAAAATGAAACAAACAAAATTTCTTATACTTGCAACAAAATCGCAAAACGCATTGATTTTCGTTATTTTAATATAATAATTCATTTTACAAAATATTATGAACACGTATAAACAATATAATGCAAAGTTTAAGATCCATTATGCCCCAGAAATGATTTGTTTTATTGTTTTTGATATCGTATTATTATTTTCAAAATGCTACTCATTAGAAAATCGCATGGCTAGTGTTTGAGTATTTTGTATGGAAGTCGATATACTACTTTGTTCTACTTTTATGACAAAAGATTTCATATCCAGTGTTACATTCTTTAGGTTATACGCATATTACATTTTCTAACACCATTATTCAAATACTTCAAAACTCAAGTTTGCCTTTTTCTAAATGAGGAAATATTTATTCGTCTCTGAGGTATAATGTGCCTTTAAGATTAGATAAATGTTTAACATGAAGTCTTTCGATAAAAGGCAATATAAAATCAAATGTTGAACATAAAAAAAATAAAATAATACAATTTTACAGAACAGTTTGTAATAATTTTCAGAACGACAAATCTGTTGATCATACTAGAATAAAAAGAAAGAAAAAGGAAACAAAACGGGTATATTGTAAAGATCTATCAGCGAATGTATAGTGTTATCTTATTATTTCATTTATCTATATTGACCAGTAAATCAATATATTATTTGAGATACTTTTTTTATTTCGTTGCATACCTAAACAACCGTAACTCGCCCATTTGCAACGGAATGAAAAAGTCAATCAAATTTCGTTAGAAGTAATTTTGTATAGAATTACTGATTTATAATTGAGTTGATAGAATTATTGATTTGTAATCGAGTTGAATAGAATTATATATTTGTAGAGTTTATAGAATTTTTGATACCTGATTGAATGTATACATAACGATATGAATAATTTACGATCACATACGCGCAAGGAATTTAGCGGAGTTCACCCAAAAGAATTCAAACACCCCCTATCACATAAACAAATATGAATATATATAACACCAGTATCTAAAACAGAAAAAAAATCACAGTTATATAGTATTCACAATGCCAGTACACTGATCTTAGTATGTTTAATTTTACAACATATTCATGTACTTTTGGAATAAAAAATACACTATTTATTATAGGAATGTTGACGCTTAAGACCAAAGATGTAAGAAAGAAGAATCCAATTAAGTCGAAAGAAAAGGGTACATGAAGTAAAAGTCAGTACTCGTACTTAAAATAAATGATTCACATAAAAAAATCTTAAATAACATAATAATCAACACATTACCTTTTCAGAATCATGCGTAATTCGTATTGAAAAGTCGTTGATTATTACACTAAAAGATTACAATCCCAATGAGTTATAATGGTACCGCTGTATTATATTATTTAACACAGTGCAAACTAACATTACACGTATTTACTAAATTATCAAATACTGTTAAAATAAGGAAGATGCACCTGGAATAAGTCAATATTCACCATTCAATTAGGGGCTGTTATCTTTAAATTCTGAAAACATTACCATCTAATTTAATCACTTCAGACAAATTCTGTATCCACTGAACAAAACATGGCACTTAATTACAATTACTCGTCGATATGTAACGGTTCTCCAATCAAAGCCAAAATATCATCAATATCTTTGCTTTGAAGGTATTCTAATTCGGATCATTAAATATCAGGACATTGTGTTTGCAATGATCAAAATGAAAAAAAAAAATTCTAAAGTCATGTTTGGTAACCAAATCAGTTTTATTAAGACCTAGGAAATAAACGCAATGCTTTCATTCCTTAAACACATATCTATTTCATTTACTGGTAAATTGATTTGTTCGCCTTTGAAAGTCACTATAAATGACAGCTTGCCTAGTAATTTTACTGGAACTTAAAACTAAGCTTTGGATTATAAGACCAAAGAATATTTTCCAAACGTCTAGAAAGAGGCATCATCATAGTTCTTTTCAAACTTTCAGCTATTTGTTGAAAAAAAGCTTAAAAATACTAATTCAAGAACAATATGCTTGTGACATCTAAACGCGTATTCACCTATGTGTTCAAATGGTCTTCAAACCGTTTTATTAATCTATTCTTAGAAATTTTCAGCTGATCTAAAGTGTCGTGTTTTGTTCAGTATTGGATTTCAGAAAAGCCGAATAATGAATCCCAGGATAATCGCAATTAAAACAATGTCAGTCACTATTTTTATTGATGCCGCTTCACTTCCATTTCCTAAAATATAAATAAATATCTTATAATTATAATGAATATGTTAAATATGAAATGTCAGTGATACGAAAACCCTACGAGATCGCATGTATCTTGTCTTTATAACTACTTATATATGACTTCTTTTTTTAAATTGTTACAAGAATAATTTTATGTCATATTTTATGTCAACAATATTTCATTTATCAAGGTATTTCATAGGATCTTAAAATGATCAGCTAAAACAATTTCACAAAGATTATATTAAAGGCTATTTATTTAGATGAACGTTTGACGATGTCATATAACGACTAACTAGCTAAATGAGAGGATGAAAATTACAGGTTCCCCCTGCTTCACGTTACGTCATACTTTTACCTAAAAATGATTTGACAATATGGGCGCCATACAAATATTATATATAAAAACGCTTATCACCACGTGCTTACCTGAGTCAACACAACGACCGTCTGCGGCAATGTGTGAAGACTTACACATACACATTTTTCTGTTATCACACAGGGCATTGGAAACACAGTCACTGTGAGAAGTGCAGCCGGCAAAACCGGGTCCTAGGGTTAATATATCAAGGAAGGTATTAACAAATTTTCGATTCACACGAACGTATTTCATTTTATAAAAGGCGTGTCGTACTTTGAACATATTACTCAAAATTATTCAAATTTAGTGTTTGCTCAGTTTTCTTTAAAAAAAAAAACAACATTTTTGTAGCTTGTTAAAATATCACCGTTGAAAATATTGTTTGATAATTAATACATTACAAAATACTCGCAGTTGGTTTGATGCATATAACTGCAAAACACATTACACTCAATTTTAATTGATATGAATCTGCTATTTTTGATTTATACTAAAATAACGGAGTGAAGTAAACGGATTTTAAAGATTGAAATGCACGTTCTTAGGCATGCGCAAGATTATTTGCAATCGCCTAGTTTATTATTATTGTTTTGAAAAATGTAAGCACAAACTAATTATACTTTATGCATGCCTGCATATTGTTATAAATTGGCGCCGCAACAAGACAAAAGTAAACTAGCCAATCAACTCCATGATATTCATACTAAATTTGATATTGTATAGCCTTTCAAATACCTCGTTTGCATGCGTTTTGATCCGCTGTAAAGTTTGCTTTACAAACACATTTAGTATCGCATTCCGAATGATCCAAATGCCCTGAGCATTCCAATTGTATGTTACATGGTGAATTTAGTACTGAAAGGAACATTTAGTTACGCATAATGAGGTTCAGCAATTACATATCAATATGTTGATTGAATACTGCTGGAATAGATGCAAGGGTCGCACACTGTGTGGCCGTTACTTGTTTATTTCAGTTAAATTTAAATAAGTACCAGTTAAAAAAATCATTGAGCATTTCAATACTGTTCTTATTACAACAGTTCCATAGAGGCTAGTATATGCACGGATGTTAGTTTGCCTGTCAAAGAAGGAAATAGCTCTAAAACAAATAATTTGAATTGATGCATATTTTTTTAAGCAATGCAAGTTATTTGATTTAACATACTTGCATAAAAAATATAAGTTCTATCATTTACTTTTTCATAGTTATTTCATGGAAACGGATTGTTTTGTTCTCCGGGCAGACATGGCAAAGGACAGAAGTAAAGTGACATATACCATAATACATCATTACGGATATTTTAGACACATAAGCTCATTAAAATTATATAGTGTTTGCATAATTATTTATTTGCGCTTGCTGCTTTCTAAAATTGTACATAACGAGCAGAAGAAATGTACATGTGCTTTGGGTTTTCAATTTCGCTGAATACCATTGCTTCTTCTCTTTAGCAGTCAAACCATCAGCTGAAATGAATCATGCGTATAACATAAGTTGAAATATGAAACATCATACCCGTGATGCAAACAATACCATACTTCTTGTAACCTTGGCTACATGTACACAGGTCCCTGATGCATTCTGCATGATCAACATCATGACAGTCTGAGGAATTAACACAAGCGTCTCCAAGACCTAAAAATTAATAGATGAAAAAAATAACGAAATCTTTGTAAAGCAATGGCAAATATGAGGTAAGCTAATTTAAGGAAAGTAAAGTTTGTAGAATAGCTTAAACAAAACGTTTAATATATAAATTAAGGAACATTGAATTTGCTGATTTACAGGAGAAATACGCGTTTTACCATTTAAGTGAGACGTAACTTTGTAACATGATATAAACTTCGTCAGTGACAGACATTTCAAATTCACTTAAACAATCTAACACCTCTTTTTACTGTTGAAGAAGAAACCTTTTAAAATATTCATTAATGCGTAAGTATGTGTCATAAAGTCTAAAGTTTCTTTACCTGGCTACTTGTGTATAGACAAGTGTATAAATGTACATATCTTTTTTTATTCACTCACATTTTTTATTCATATAATTATTGTAGTCGAAATATCATTCATAACATATTAAAACAGATTGAACTGTTTTAATTTCGTATTTAATTGCAGGAGCAGCAGTTACGACCAACCATGAATGATTGATTCAAGACTAATTCGACTTAATGCATTTTTTATTATTATAGTTACGGTAGTAAACTTTAGAAATCAGCTCGCAAGCTAGTAATATAAGACGCACACACTTAAATAGATGTGTTACACTAATATGATAATAATTCAAATTCTATCTGGAAACAGTTAATTTATAATTATCAACTACACAAACTTTTCTATCTCCAACGTTTCGAGGGGTTAAACCCCTCTTTATCAAGGAGTTACTGTTTATCTTTATATAAATCACATATTTATCTTCTTACATGTCTTATCTTTAACTATGTTATGCATACAGGAAATGACGTCGTTGACGTCAACAATAAAAATTACGCAAAATATGATGATGACGTTTTCCGTCAAAATTGTTCTACTGCATAACGTTGCTCCCCTTATTTAATATTATTTATAATATTAACATAGCAAGAATTATGAAACTTATTTCATTGAAAATACATTAAAAAAATTAATAATAATTATTATTATTAAAAAAAATTTTCTACTAAAACATTCCAATAATATTTACAATAGCAAATAATTTAATAATAATAAAAATAATAATAGTAATAATCATAATAACAATGGTAATAATAATAATAATAATAATAATAATAATGATAATAATAATAATAATAATAATAATAATGATAACAACAATGGTAATAATAATAATGATAATGATAATAATAATAATAATTACAACAATAATAATAATGAAAATAATAATAACCATGATGATAATAATAATCATAATAGGAAATAACCGTAACAATAATAATAAGGAAAAGAACAATGGTAATAAAAATAACAATAATGGTAATAATAATAATGATAATAATGATAATTATAACAATAATAATCATGAAAATAATAATAATCATGATAATAATAATAATCATAGTAGGGAATAACCGTAATAATAATAATAATAACAATCATAATAATAATCATAATAATCATAACAGCAAATAACCGTAAACTAAATAATAATAATAATAACAGCAATAATAATAATAAAAGGTATAATAATAATTATAATAGTAATAATAATAATAATAATAATAATAATAATAGTAATAATGACAAGCGACACGTGATAAGCAGTGTTAACTAAAATTACCATGTTTTAGTAGTTAGAAAAATATAATTGAAATTTTTTTTTTTTTTTTTTTTTTGCAACAACGCAGTTTTACAAAAATACCGATGAATGCAATAATAACTGTCATAATATACTAACTATCAAAACAATAATAATATTGATAAATCCTTAAGTGCATATCACTATCAAATCATCTTATGAAAAATAGTAACCATATCAACAACAATACCAGCAAAGTGATTATGACGGCAACAATGATAATGATAAATCTTATTTTGTTTTGATATTTAGTCCAATAGGTGACCATGTTTGTAATTTATTTATCCAAAATTCTTCACGGATCCGTCTGTATATTGTACTTTTATTGTTATTTATTGATTCGATGATGTTGAATTTTATGTCATTTTCTGAATGGGCTGATGAATTAAAGTGGATAGACACAGGTTTGTCTCTGAATGCCCTTATATCCCAAATATGCTCTTTAACCCTCTCTTTAATGCTCCTCCCTGTTTCACCCACATATACAGGTTGATTACATTTCCCGCAACTTATCAGGTAAACTACATTCTTGGTGTTACAGTTCCCACCTCTATATATACTTTATGTAGTGTCCTTCCCTTGAAACATTTCGCTCTGTGGTAGGAACATGCAGGTCTTACATCCAGGTGTATCACATGGACCACTACAACGGCTGCTCTGTATTATGCCTTTCTGTTTTTTTTAGTTTTCCATGAATTAAAATGTCTCTAAAGTTTTTTGATCTTTTGTATGCTACAATTGGTGGTGACCTAAATACATCTGTCATCCTTTTAGATTTTTGCAGAATATTCATATTTTTCTTCACAATTTTGTGTGTATCTGGCAGGTAGCTTGAATATGTAAGCACTAATGGGATTCTCCCTTGGTCCATTGGTTTATTTTTCTTTTCTAATGCTTCTTTTCTGGATGTTTGGTCCGCCCTTTTGAGATGTCTGTTTATCCACTCTGTCTTGTAACCTCTACTTTTAAGCTGTTCTCCGAGGAGTGATCTTTGTTTATAATATTTGTTATCGTCACTGCATATTCTTTTCAAGCGGATTCCAAGGCCATGAGGTATAGCTTGCTTTGTATTTCTGGGGTGGTCTGAATCTTTGTGTAGATAAATGTGCTTGTCTGTTTCTTTGCTATAAAGGTCAGTTTCAATGTTCCCATTTTCTAAAATTACCAACGTATCCAAAAACTCGATTTGTTTATGGCTGTGTCGTAGCTTTATGTTTATTTTTGAATGGATGTTATTTGCATATTCTGTAAATTGCTGTAAAGTCTCTATTCCATGTGTCCAGATACCAAAGCCATCATCTATGAATCTTTTGTATATAAGTGGTTGTAACCTAAATTCTGACAACTTTCTATCCCAAATTCGCATGTATGTACAAGCATAATTTTTCCCAAGCTTTGATCCGATAGCCGTTCCATCAACCTGTATGTAATGTTTTCCATTATGCTCAAAGTTGTTGTTTTCAAGAACTAACTGTATCATATTCAGAATCTCTTCATCAGGAATTTGTTTTGACTTGCGGTATGCTAAAGCTTCTTTGCATGCTTCTAGCCCGTCATTCTTTGGTATTGATGGATATAGTTTCTCCACATCAAAGCAAAATAGTATTGCATTTTTTGGTAGATTTTTTATGTCTTTAATTTCATTAAGGAAGTGGGAGGTGTCTTTTATATAACTAGGCGTATTAATTACAAATTCATCTAATTCTTTCTCAGCTAGTTCTGCCACTCGTTCTGTCACTGTTCCAATACCACTTATGATTAGTCGGAGGGGGTTGTCTGGTTTATGTATTTTGGGATTTCCTTTTATTTGTCCTGGTCTTGGGCTGTCGGGAATTAAATACTGTGAAAGTCTTTTAGGGAGAGTTCTATCTTTATCCATTCTATTTATGAGTTTCTTTGTTGTCTTTAAAATCATTGCTGTTGGGTCTTCACTTACATGTTTATATGTACTTGCATCCTTTAATTCATTTTCAATATCTTCATTGTATTTATCAGAGTCTAGTATCACTATCCCTGATCCTTTATCTGCTGGTCTAATAACAATAGTTCCATCTTCAAGTAGGTCTTTCATCGCAATTTCTTCTAATATAGAGATATTATGCACTACTTTTTTCTTCATACCTTTTAAGGTTTCTTCTTTTACTGCATCTATGTAAGCATCCAAACATTTATCTCTTCCACTATTAGGAGTGAAACAACTGTTACTTTTTTTCTTATCCCACCATTCCTCACTTACTTCATTATCATTATTTTTTTCTCTTTGTGAATCGTAAAAAAACTCTCGTAACCTCATTCTCCTTTCCCATTCTTTTAATTCACACATGATATTTGATATATCTGGTTTTCTGTTATTTGGGACAAAAGTCTCACCTTTTGAAAGTAGATTTATTTGGTTCTTGGTTAAGTCTTTTTTTTGATAAATTAATTACTACACTTTTATTATCTATCCTATTTAATCCGTTATCTTTCTTCTTATATTTAACGTTTATATTTGTTGTACCTTGTATCCGTCTTCTTACTATCCTCATTCATCTTCTTTAAACATTCATTGTCGTTTGGCTCATTTTCTTTGTCACTTTTTCTCTGCATGAACTGGCTCCTATATTAGCATCACTATATACTAGTTTATCATTTTGTGATATGTTATTGACAGCATGATCTTTCAGTTCCAATACAAGATTAAAATGGTTGCTGGAATAGTTAAGATGAATTGGTTCATTTTCATTTCCATTCAAATGCCTTAGAGTCATCAAGGGAGAAAACACATTCTTTATACCATTATCATTGACAATAATATTCCTGTTAAGAATATAGTTGAGATTGCAAATAACTGGGCCTCTGTTGCCCATGAGCCTAATGTACCATCAGTTCTTAATTGTTCTTGTAAATGACTCTTAATATCACCATCAACAAATGGAAAATATTCTTCTTTATTGCCCTCCATGTGGTGTACTGTGGTTTTTCTGATCTGCTTATGATATTTTTCTGATCCAGTCAAAAAGACACTCATACATCTGTAGAAACAGTTCCCATCCGATTCCACTTCTATCACTATATTGTTATTATCATCACAATTTACTCTTAAATTATTACAAACCTGATCAGTATCTTCAAGTTCAATATTAAATATATCACATGCACTTTTTATTTTTTGGGTATGATCAAAAACAGCTTTTATCATTGAATCATTATTCTTTTTAGTTAAAGATGTCATACCTCTGTTTCCAATTAGACCATTCTGTATCCGTTTTTTCTTCTTAATTGCACTATACTTTTCCGTATAATTGTTGTACGTTTTGGTAATGTCATTTTTCATATCTATTTTATTAAATATTGAGTTATCTAACTTACGTTGAATTGTAAAGTTGAGATCAGTTGTGATACGTTCTATAGCTTCCTTCACTGGTAATTTCCATCAACTGTAATCCTGCATTCTTTAATATTGCTTCATATTTCAATGATATTTGATCATCTACTGCTATACAAGGAGTCCAATTTAAAGTGAATCCTTCTGGAACAACACTATTCCTCAAGCACTCTTTAAGAAAATCCTTATGTGATTCATAACGCGAGAGTTTCTCTGTTTGCCTTAAGATTTCTCGACGTGCCAATATTTCACAGCTATTTTGTGTATTCATTTTAAATTCTATCTGGAAACAGTTAATTTATAATTATCAACTACACAAACTTTTCTATCTCCAACGTTTCGAGGGGTTAAACCCCTCTTTATCAAGGAGTTACTGTTTATCTTTATATAAATCACATATTTATCTTCTTACATGTCTTATCTTTAACTATGTTATGCATACAGGAAATGACGTCGTTGACGTCAACAATAAAAATTACGCAAAATATGATGATGACGTTTTCCGTCAAAATTGTTCTACTGCATAACGTTGCTCCCCTTATTTAATATTATTTATAATATTAACATAGCAAGAATTATGAAACTTATTTCATTGAAAATACATTAAAAAAATTAATAATAATTATTATTATTAAAAAAAATTTTCTACTAAAACATTCCAATAATATTTACAATAGCAAATAATTTAATAATAATAAAAATAATAATAGTAATAATCATAATAACAATGGTAATAATAATAATAATAATATTAAATAATAAGTTTCATAATTCTTGCTATGTTAATATTATAAATAATATTAAATAAGGGGAGCAACGTTATGCAGTAGAACAATTTTGACGGAAAACGTCATCATCATATTTTGCGTAATTTTTATTGTTGACGTCAACGACGTCATTTCCTGTATGCATAACATAGTTAAAGATAAGACATGTAAGAAGATAAATATGTGATTTATATAAAGATAAACAGTAACTCCTTGATAAAGAGGGGTTTAACCCCTCGAAACGTTGGAGATAGAAAAGTTTGTGTAGTTGATGATAATAATTCAGAAACACAATATTTTCTGAGTGCACTTTAGGTTGATAAGAAAGTTTTCCAAAAAAACTTTAATATTACGAAATCTGCTGGGGTTATGCTCAATAATTATTTTCTTTTGTCTTCATGTAGACAGAAAAAAGAGTAACACAGCAGGGATATATTTATATTTACCTGGAGGTGAGTTTGCAGCTGTAAAAAAAATCAAAATATTGTATCAACTAAGTAACAAACAACATGTCTGTATTGATTGACAGTTTTTTTTACTGAAAATAAGTTGTTGGAAAGTAAATATAAAATTACCCGGAATGAAACGCGCGTTAATGCGTAGATCCATGGAAAGTACATCTAATAACACTGTGATATACCTGACTAGCAATGCATTGAAACATAAAAGGATCAGACCAAATAATATTGGTAAGCAGGTTATTGATTCATTATTATTGTTGTTGTTTTATTCATATTCATTTCATTATCATTTTAAAATCAGTATATTAGTTAGCTTTAAATGCTTAAAATTCAAACTGTAAATTGGAAATAATCTTTATGAAAATCATGACAAACAAACCTTTAAAGACGCAAATGCCATCCTCGGCGGTGAAGCCATCTTTGCAATCACAGAGTTTATCGTTGCTACATAGTGTGTTGTTCAAAGCTGAACAATCAGCTGTACTTGTACAGTTGTCGGATAATCCTTTATAATTACATAAATTCCTTCCAAATAACATTAACTTTATAATAACATGAATTCCTATATGATTACATAAATAGCTTTATAAATACATAATTTTTTTATAATAAATATATACATTCCTTAAAAATTACAATAACATAAATGTTGTTATAAGTTAAAAGCGTAACATCCTTTACATAAACCTCAAAAAGATAGGTATAAAAGAAAAACTGCATTCATCATCATCAAAACATATTGATACAGCAAGAAAAAATAGATTTAAAAAATAAAATTATCTAAACATTTTATATATTCAATTAAATGATATATACATATTAGACATATTTCAAACTTGCATTTGAACTATGAATCCATAAAGGTGTTAATTAAACCCTATCGCCTCATTTTTTTAAATGCTCGTAAATTAAGCACATAAATCTTAAATTGAAAGCTATCACAATAATTATTTTGCAACCTTTTGCTGTACAACTGCGACCTCCGGATGGTTTAAATGCAGGGAGACATATGCACAATTTTGATTGGTTATCACAAATACCGTTTCCTACGTCATCACATACGTCATCTGACGACGAACAGCTTGTTCCTAAATCTACAAAATATCAAATTACATATGCTTCACAAAACACAACATATCGTCTAATTAATAAATGAACTAGAAATGTTTAAAGTAATATAAAACTGGCCTACCTCGTGGTATTTCTTAAATCTGTCATAAACATTAGATAAGAGCACGAGGTAAGAATAAAATATAAGTGTGTGAAGATATGCATATGTTATCTTATTATAATATAAATGTTTATGTTAATATACATAACATAAATAATGAGAAGAATTTAGTAAAATAGAGGAACATTAGAAACAAGCAATACTAAAAATAAATAAATCAATAAACGGAAGATATTACTAATTCTTTAGCAGAGAAGATATAACATATTTGCTGGTTTGAAATAATCTTAGATCTTTAGAAGAATATGTTTACAATTTAGTTATTAAAGTGGTACGCATCAAAACTATGTAAAGAAGTCATAAACAAAAAAAAATCGTTGTTTAGGTTGTACAGCAGAGAATTGTATAGAGTCATTTAACTTTGTATGATTTTAAAAATATAATGTTAATTCTTTCATAAGATGTAATCGAGATCACAGCTTAGTAAATAGCATGTATGTAATGATCATGGAAGCATTCCACAGATTATTTATAAAATAAATCAAGAAACACGTTAAAGAAATCAAAAGTCAATGATGAGTGATCTGTTCAGTTTTATCTAATTAGAGTAATACGGGCATTTTGGTCCAATAAAATCGACTACAGTTGTAAACAAGAATCTTCAAAACGTAGTTATGTTAATTATAGCAAGGAAAATACTATTCGTTTTTGACTTACCTGCCGAGGAAAATTCCGGATTGGTAATAACACAGCATAAAAGAAACAATACGTATTTCATTTTTTTCTTCTTCCGGCAACACGTCTCGTTAATCAAAGTACTGATATGCACTTCGATAATAAACAACCCTAATGGAATTAATCAAAAATCACAAATTGATTTGTACTTGTTAATTATTATTCACTGAAGATTAATTTCTGCTCTTTTTGTGCAAAAAATTACAATTTACGTATAAAATTTGTCACCTAGTTGACTGACCTTTTGAATGTAGTTTATGTTTACAAAATTAATAGTAAGTCATAAATTATTGTAACAACCTCTCCAGTAACCCCAAAACTATTTTTTGTATCTATGATCCTCTTCAATCCTAAATAGAACTACCCTGTAAGAACAATGCATATTTTCCTTACTTAGGTACCTGTCTAGCAAGAAATGACAGCTAACAATCTAAGGATTGTTTCAAAAGTAAAATTAAATTTCAAGCTTTTGCTATAAGTTGCCATAAGTTTAAAAATCTATATCTTTTGTGTTGCATATATACAACAAAATTATTTATGAAAGAATAGTTGTAGATTGATTTTTAACATTTAACTAGGTACGAGATTTCTAAATAAGATAACCCTTTTAACCTTTTACCCCATGAGCATATTGCGAAAAATGGCCATTTTCACTGAAAAGCCTCCTGTAACAAGTTCAAACTGCTATGAAAGTATGAAAAATGCTTTAATACTAAAGAAACTTGGCTCAAATGTTGACTACACCAAAGGCTCTGTAACAGCATGCTCAATGGTAAATTTCCTGTTACCATGGCAACGGGGGGACGTCTCAAAATTGCCAAAAATCACTATTTTGCATTGTTTTTTTCCATCAAAACTGATTTCAAAGTGCTGCAACTTCTCATTGAATTCAGATAGAGTAAAAGGCTTTTCAGCGTCGGTTACTAGCTACCCTAAGATCGAACTGAGGCCATTTTTAGCCTGTCACATGTCCAAAATTTTCTTGGAGATGAGGGGGACTCCGCCCTCCTTCAAACCCCCCAAACAGAAGGGGGCACATCCCCCTTCTGGCAACCCCCTGATGTAATATTTCCATGGGGGACAGCGCCGAAAAAGTGGTCAATTTTTTTAACAACATTTCTCAAATGAAAAACAGTGTTGGGGCCTAGATAGGGCATTTTTTCACTGGTTGAGGCCTCAAAAGGGGGGGCAAAAAGCCGTCGAAACACGCTTCTATAAGGGAAAAGGTTACTAAACGAACCTATTAGTATTAATAATTAAGATTTTTATTGTTAATAAATGGATAAGCTTTTTAATATTTTGTTAAGAAATAGCGAATTAATCAACACCATTTTTTTGGGTTAAGATTATACAACCTGGTTTATGTATGTTAAATGATAAATAAACAATTGCTAATCTTTGTCGAGATTAATTGTTAGTTTTTTTAATTATCTCTGTTAGTTTTTCAAGACGTAAAAACGTACTATATAATTTTTTATTTCATCTTTCCCAAGCAAAAGACTTTTCTCAGTTATGATAAGTAAAACGCTTAACTGACGACTCTGCGAAGTTCAAAAGTACAAGAATATATTTATGGTAATTTCTGGCTGCAGTCAACATTTGTCAATTTATTGCATTGCCTTTATTTTATCGTATCAATTGCGCTAAGGTTGCACGTTCCCTCTCCGCCCGTGGGCATTGTTTGTACCCCTCTTGATGCCTTTCCAATGGTCTCTTACGGCCGGACATTGTTTGCTTAAATATTCCTTCAGGAATATTCGATAATCGCCATTGATGCCCATTCCTTTGTTGGTGTTCTTAAACTTGCAATTCAAGCTTTTTGTATCACCCATTCAGCTCTCAGGCTCAAATATACACTGGAGAAGTTTTAAGAAGACAATTATTCGACGTGTAAGAATTCAAACAATGCTTTGGTATGAATAATGAAAAAGCCCCATATACTTTCATGTACGATGAGGGTAAAAAGTCTTTATTGTAAAACGAGATAATGGAACAAAAGAAGAAACGGTTAAAACATCAAGTGTATTGCATTTCACCTGATATCCTAAAGGTTATATACATAAAATTATACTAAATGGTAAACAATCGATACTTTACACGACTAACGGAGCATTTAGCTTTACAGGGTCCGTGCAATTAGTGCTGTCAGCTATAATGCATTTTGTAATGCATTGACAAATAGATTAAATAATAAAAAGATCAGCTTAAATTTTACAATCCAAATAAACTTAACTTACACGTATCAAAACATATGTTAACATATTGAATCATGGTGAATGTTGATTTGTAAAAGGGAAACTATTCTTCAGTTTTAAACTATAATTTCATAAGGGATTGGTTCCCTTGCTCGTTATGACAATTTAGTTCTTTTATTGGAACGATTGTTTTTACATTTTTGAAAAATGACCGAAGCAACGAGAACACTCATATTTGCTCCTTAGTTGTTATTATTATCAATAATTAAATCAAAAAATAAACATTTAGCTAGTCGTCGCTAACATATGATGAGGATAAATTGTGTATAAATTATAATAAAGATAAACTGAAATACTTAAGTTGTCAACAATAAACATATAGTCGTACAACGAATTGAAATTAAAAAGCGATGCACCGTTAAGCGTGGCGATACAAAACGTTGTTTATAGATTATAATAATGGCAAATTATTGCCTCTGAATTACCTTTCGCAATAAATCAGTCAATCTGTTTGCTTATTTTCTAAGTTGTAACAATAAAAGTGTGTTGAACCCCCTGATAAGCTGAGAAAACCCAACAATTTCTAAGTTCCTTTCTGAGTAAGTATATTGCACTTGGATTGTCTACGTTAAAGATAAGACCTACATGACGCACAATGTCATCTTTACTGCAAACACGTGCTTCCAATTCAATATAGCTAAATAGTTAGTTATATACAGAAATTTCCTTGGGTCATATTGATTATTTATCTTTCGTGCAAAGTAAATTATAAAATTACTGTTAGCTTATTTTAACTTTCACCTATTTACTCACTTTATCACTTTATATTCTCGATGGGCATAATGTCACTTCAAATTTTCACGTTTTTAAAAAATCTTAGTTTCAAAGTTATTGGTTGTCAATCACGTGACAAGATTCAGCTAGGATAGAGGTTCTTTAGAATTATATGTAACGATATAACCAGCCCGAGAGTTCATACCGTTGAGCGTCACTACAAAAATCACAATGCTCGTTGAAGTCTTAATCTTCATAAAAGGTATAATGTAGACGTGTTTCATTGAAGCAATGGTTGATCGGATCAGCCATGTCAGTAGCTACAGGAAAACCATCTAAGTAACAACAGAAAATGAAATCAACCGTTCTGTATCAAGTCAATCCTAGTCCATTGCTATCCAACCGGGCATTTAATTACCTAATTGCATACCGTTCATTTTGGATAACATTTCTACAATAAATCTGTCAGATACATTTGGACATTGTAAATCATTCCACGGTAGAATATGATTAAGAAACTGTCAGTCATCTCAATGAATATGAGTACCCATGGGAAATACTTTAAAATTGATCCACCTACTGTCCACCTACTGTCTAAGCTTGAAAGAAAACATTAAGAATAATCTGGAGATATTTTAGAATGAGAAAAAAGGAAATAATTACAGTATGCTGAGGTTAAGCTGGGTATGGAGAAGGAAATACCTAATTTTATTATAAGTGATGGAAATAGAAATATAATATTATATACGAGGACTGTCCTGGAAATAAAACAATTATAAGCGGTTGTATATTAATGAGAAAATTAGAAAATAAAAACAACAGGAAGTTAATAATTATGTTGTTCGCATAAGAATTACGTTACAAAAAGCTATAAGACAAAATATATGTTTCACGGAAAGAAAGGAAATTTATGTATCCAGTTAACCCTTAGCCTAATATAACCCTTGCGACTTGAGCACATCCGTTGATAAAGAGAAAAATGCTGGGTTTTATCATTTCTCTATGGTGATAGTTCAAACCAGATACCTAAATGCTCGTTATGTAATATTGAGCTGGCAGTAAATGTTCTTCATTACAACATGAAATTGAGACAAAAGAGTCTGTGACGTAAAAATAGGGAGTCAGTTAGTGTTAAATGATAGGCGTTTGCTAAATTAATGATTTGTTCTTGTCAATTAGACTCTGAATGAGTCAATCATAGATAATGACTGGTACGCAACAAAAGATCACAGATGGTTTGTGCCATTTTATAGATTCATTTGAATAAACTAGCGCAATTTATTACGTTGGTGTTCATAATTATCCTACTGATTTGAATAGATTTTGACAAATTAAGATTTCATTGAAGAGTTAATCACGTTTCCCAATCCATTCCCAAAAGCGCAATTTCTTTTAGTCGTATGTAAGAGACAAAGACATTTTTGTGACACTTCGGAAAAAGATTACTTTCTTAATAAAGAAGAAAATGACTTGATTTACAGAAATCTTATATCTTTTATCTTACACGAAAAAATGCTTTCGTAGAACGACTACTTTCAGAAAGATTCTTGATGAAAATAATGCATGATAGGCATTATTGTATTTACGATATATCACGAGCCTGGCTTTCTTCCGAAAATCATAACAAGTACTAAAATAGAGAAAAACAGAATCCCTAAAGAATCCAGAATACAGAATCCCTAAATCTATAATATTATTAGATGGAAAAACTATGATAAAATACTTATTAACATACGAGAGTCATTTTCGACTGAAGTTAAAAGGCTTTATATAGATCAAGTTAAGCACTTGAAATGAATGACAAAAATGTGGATAATGTTATACAGAAATATGGCCAGAAATAAATTCAAAATTGCTTTTTGCGCAATAAAATATTAATGTGCTCATTATAGTGCACTTCTTATTGCTGTATACATTGGAGTGTGACATGATTAAAGCATATACACGAGTGTACTTGTTCTGTATGTGTCAAATTCCCGTTAAAATAGCACTCTTCCTGATGTTGGAGAATTAATATGTTGATATTCTTTACACTATTATACAATTCGGAACAGATTTTTTTTACCCAGCATGAAGCTTAATTGACATTTTATAAATAAAGAAAACGGCTGAAATGTTACAAAAATAATTTTTCCGCGCATAACCATTTTGCGTAGTTTACAAGGAAACTGCCCTACACAGAAATATTTACATGAAAAGATATTCATATGCACGTCAAATTTATTAACTTTACAAGTTATTAAAGGCTTACTTAGTCTCGGATTTTTTTCATTGTAGGAAGGGAAAACATGTGGTTCAAATAAACAAAACACAACATTGTTTTAGAGATAATAGTGCGAATTTCCGGATTTTAAAAATTTTGGGACTTATGCAACACCATGATAAGTAGTCAAGTTTGACACTGACTACAAATGACACGAAGAAATAGTTTAATTTATAGGTATATTACATGGTTTGGGTATAGTATTCAACCAAAGGCCTATTATGCCTCATATATGCTTTTATTTTTGTTTCTCGAAACCTTTTTATTTGATGCTCTATCATAGACTCATTGTACAATCATCTAAACCATCTGTTACACATGATCCCTTTTGGCAATTGGTACGATTATATTGATTTAGCATTGTGTTTGCTCAAAATACCAATGTTACATTTTGCTATTTTCAAATAAAATAATTCACTTCTAACGCTCCATTTTCATGTTATAGGCATATAACATGCTTTAAAACCATTATTTGAAAGCTTTAGAACTCTAAAGAAGAAAATATATATTCTTTTCTTAGACATAATGAGACTGTATGTGATAAATGTAGTTGAACGAGGCCGGAATTCCATAAAAACAAACAAAAACTTATATTATCCGTATTTTGTAAAAGTCGATATTATCCTTATTTTATAATAAGGTGACATGTAAAGAGTTGAGTCTTCGAAGTTCATATAACTCTAATTGATCTTGTATTGTATATCTGTTACAAAAAGGTACAGTCAGGAAATATCCATTAGAGCCGCGTCACGACATAACCAACGTAATGCGTTTGCGACCAGCATGGATCCAGACCAGCCTGTGCATCCGCGCAGTCTGATCAGGACCCATGCTGTTCGCTTACCAACTTTATTACAAGTGGAGAAACTGACAGCGAAAAAGCATGGACCCTGATCAAGGGCACGGGGGCGCTTTTTTTGGGAAAACCCACTATTTTTGTTTGTCATGAGGGGTTCATTTCTTCTTATTTTTTGTATTTTTTTGGGTGAAAAAAAGGGTGGCAGCAAATATTTGCGAACCCACCGTTTACATTTCCGCTCTTTAATGAAACCTTTGAATTAAAAAAAGAAAATTTTTGGTCATTGAATAGTATTCCCCAATCAATTTACAAATTTTGCTTACCTCCCCTAACTTGGGTTTCAATTTTGTAAAAAATTTCTTTTTTTTTTAGATTTTAAATATTTCAGTAAACTTTTAATGCAATACATTCTTTTAAATTTAAATTTACATTATTTTCATTTTCCAAATGAAAATTTTGAAAATACACACGGGAACCTTTTTCCCTTTATTAAGTCAATTTTTTTTAGTTTATTTATTTGATCAAACCAAAGTGACAAAAATTTTAAAAATTTTTTTTGATCATTAGCGTTTCGGTGCGTTTTCCATTTTTATCTAATAAAAAGTGATCACTTTTTTTCGAAAATCTATCTTTTTACACATGTTCATGGAAACTACAAATTTTAAAATAAAGCTGCAAACATAAAAGACCCACCTTAACAATCCCTAAAAAGACACAAATAGAAGAATTAAGTCGATCATTATTAGAGATATATCCAGAAATAGATTCTGTATAACAATATCTGTCATATCAGATAAGTTTCAAACAAATATATTCTTTTATCGTTAACCGATATGTCATTCGCCTTTGACGGTATTGTCTGTTTTGTTAGTTGCCTGGTAGAAATGTTTTAAGTAATTATTGATAAAACAAAGTTTACAAGTTTGAGATTTCTAAAAGATCAGACAAACAACATAAAAACACATAAAAAACAATGAGTTTTCGTTGTGTTGTTTAACATGTGAATCTCATATGAAGTGTTCTCCTAAATAGAATTTCTATAAAATGATAATCTGATGTCGTTTTCCTAATAGTCAGAATTACAATTTGATTATTTGTTTCTACAATAATATAATATTATATTTTGAATTCAAATTGTTACTTATTGTGGAAAGACTAAGTAGACTTTCACAAGACATATGATCATAATTATGATAAGATATCAAAATAAATACAAACCTCTTTTTTCTAAAATAAAAAAAGCGTTTAAAAGTTTCAGTCGTCTTCTAAACATATAAATACTGTTTCCTGTAGTAAATCTTTATTAACCGACGAGTTAATTTAAACGGTGTAGATTAACACAAATGCTGAGATAAAATATAAGATTTTAAACTATAGCAAATGCAATAATTGAATCAATTTATGTTTTACAATCAATTTTGTTTACATTCGAAACTGGAAAATCGGTTAAAAAAGAAAGTTTCGAAAGGGGTTACCGGGCTTTTTCTACGCAAAATTTGGAATGGGGTTTAATCTGTGAATTATAGAGTGCTTATAAAACAACAAATGCATCGAGGAGCGAAATTAAATATTAACAAAATGAGTGTTACGACACATGACTAAAAGATAATTACAGTGTGCCTTGATTAAAAGAAACCTACCATAACTCGTAATCAATAACCGACTTAGTTTTAAAAATCTGGAAAAAAGTGATCCCTCGGAAGAATTAATCACAACAAAATTACTTGAAAATTGCAGACTCGGTTTGATTGAGTTTGTACATGAGGAATAATGAATAAGTGCAACATCCCTCACGCCTCTAACCACCCGGCTTGAGTGGTACTCAATTCTCAACACGTAATAGTGCCGGCATCAATGATCCCGAAGGACCAGACAAATATAACAACACTGAAGTGAAGTAAGGGGCAACTTTTTACAGCTGCCAAACAGCACTTGACACCTTCTGTTGTTAAGTATAAAAATCTGGAATCAAAGGGATCCTTTGGAAGCATTAATCACAACAAAATTACATGAAAATTGCAAGCTCGGTTTGATTTAGTCTGTAAAGACTTCCGTGGAAGAGTTATGTTATCTTTTGGTCTTCAAGTTCATAAAATTATGTATAAAAATTCGAGGCACTATCATCATCCACATGTCAAATTCCCTAGTACTTACTGTCTTATACAACGATTATGTAGTTTTTGTAATTATTAATGTCTGCTATTAAATTACATGGTATAAAGTGTTTCTAGCGTAAAACGTTTCAATACCACTAGACAACATGAAATTAACCAGACGGCTTCACAGAAAAATATCTTACTAATCTTAAATGTCTGGACAAAGTGATCCATCGGAAGCATTTAAAACAGCAAAATTACATGAAAATTGCAGAGTCGGTTTGTTTGAGTCTGAACACGAAGGATAATGAAAAATTGCAACACCCATCACTCCCCCTAGCATCGGGACTTGGGGCGTTACTACAAATTTTCAAACTTTAAAAGGGCTGGAATAGTTAATCCAAAAGGAGAACCAAAAAATATAACAACACTGGAAGGGTGAATGCGTAAGTCTGAAATGAAATATGGTAATAACAATCGTGATACCAGGGAAGTTTAAACTTTATTATAATAATAAAAATTATATTATCACATAGTAAATATTTTGGATTGGCCTTCTGGGGTGCCCTACCTTGAGTGGTGTCGGGGGGCCGCGTCCTGTAAAATTGCCTTTGGGTTTGTTGCTTATTCTTTGTTCTTTAAAATAAATAACTAGGGAAAAATACCGAAAACAAAAATTAAAAATACATTACCTGGTCAACACTTATAATAAAAAAAAATAACAAAAAAAATTTTTTAAAAACCCAAAAATCTTTTCAATTTCATTTCTTTTTGGCCCAAATTAACCTGCCCATTTTCTTTTTCTTTTTTGGTTTTTTTTTCCTAGGGTTTTTCATGAAAATTTTTCAAAAAACCCAAATCTTTTTTTTCCATTTAAACCGCAACACAATTTTTCCCTCTCCTTTCCCCTAAAAGGAAAAGACCAATCTTAAAATATTTCCCATGTGAATATACATTGTTAATATTGACAGTTTTTAGTCAGATTCCGCTGTGCTTCAGTACACAAAGTAGTATATTCAAATATATCTGTCAGATTGTCAAGAGAAATGTAGGCCAAAGTGAACGTTGTCCATTTAGGTAATTAATTACCCGGTTTGAAGGCAGTAGTCTGAACAACACTAATGAACAGCTGATTTCATTTTCTCTTTATCACTTGTGGCTTCTGACATGTTTCGTACGTTAGTCTACTAGCTGGCCCAACATGTCTGTCTGTCTACAAAGGGTCTTTTATTCAGTTAAATCTAATTAACTGCATTGTGATTTTAAGCAACAGTGATCCATTTAAAAACCAATTCGACTGATATGTCGGACAGTACCTTTATCAACAGACATATAATAATTTATTATGTAGTACGCATCGGTTTATGAATTTTGAATTTACTGTTTTGATATTAAAATAATTATGCTAACCTATACAGCAAATAACTCAATTCGATGTAGAAGGTCCAGACCATTATTGTCATGTCATAATTTTAGTCTCTACCAAGTTTTTTTCTAGTATTCTTATCTTAATACTTTCATAGCAATAACTAAAAGAGTGACCTTTGTATTTGCATCCTTTGATTCTGATAATCAAATCATATCTAATGTATAGTGTTATTTTTCACTGTCAAGAAGAGCCAAATTAGTAATACATTTCAAAATATTATGTATTATTTTATGGTTTGTGAGGCTTGCTGATTTATCCGTGAATGTTATATTTGATAATTTCACATTGAAATTCATCAAAATAAAATTTCACACTTTTCAGACACGAGAATACTTTTAAAGATTTTCCCCATTTAATTTTTGCTTAAAATTTTGATGACAATGTCAGGGCCGTTTAGAGAAAGGCAAAAGTGGAAAAAAGGAAAATTGACAAATAACTTAAATTTCAAAAGTAATAAAAAGAAAACAAACCTCAATTCATTCAAATTACCAATGCCCAAATATCGTCTCTATTTTTTTCTCATTTTTACAATCTAATCTGACAAATACATTTTCATCCACATGCAAGACTGCTCTTGATAACATTTGGGCATATTCAATTATCCTACTAGCAATAACTGCCTAAAGCAATATGAAAACTTGAAAAGCAATGTCCCGTATTATACAATTATTGACTAGTGAGCCATTGAATATGATGTGATATTCACCGGCAGATGACATATTGACCGAGGCGATAGCCGAGGTCAATATGACTTTCTGCCGGTGAATATCACATCATATTCAATGGTTCACTAGTCAATAATTGTTTTATTATATGAATAGGCTAAGAAATTAAAAAAATCACAAAAGTGCAACCTTATAATTATACATGTACAAATTTTGCCTCGTTGAAGCGCGGGAAGAAAGACGCACGTGTTAGGCGTGCAACGACTACGCGAACGCTGCGCATACAAAAATAATTCAAGTTTATACTCATTATTGCGGTGTAACCCTTAAGTATAATAGTAAAGTATTGATATTTTAATCGAGAAATATGCCATAAAGAAAAAAAAGCAACAATTATTTTTTAATTAACACGCGTAATTAACAGTCTACGGTGTATGATCATTGAATATGAGTCTCAATCTATTTTTAGACTGGGAAAATCCAATTCAGCCAGTGAATATGATACTACACCCAGTAAATATGATTTTATAAAAAGTTCTGTTGACTACTGTTTGGACCAATGAGATTGCAGCTATATTTAGATCATATAATAAAATAAGTTAACAACCCAGCAATCGTATGATAGCCTTTTAACAAATGTTTTCCAAATCCTGGCCACTTTTTGAATATTTACACATCTGACAACAATTATTAATTGTTATTAACAATCCTGAAATAAGTTTTCCTTCTTATAAAAAGACGTATGACTAACACATCCAAATGAAATCCCTCTGATTCAAACAGAATTAATTATTTCCTCCCGTGTAATATACACCTTTTATAGATGGCGGCAGCTTATATTACACAAAGCCTGGTCTATTATTTAAATTCGCTGTAAGAAACGGAAATAAGGTAAGAAGGTGTGACTTTTTCTTTTACTAGAATTGTTTGTGTTAAATATAATAAAATCAAGCGATCATTCATATCTTTTTATTAAATGAATACTATCATCGCCAATTAACTTTGATTGTCGTACTTGTGGGGAAAACAGATTTTTTACAGTTAATATTGAGTAAATTCCATTTAAGCTTGTTTAGGAAAGAAAATGCGTTTGTTTGTTGTGTAAGATGTTATTTTACTTAATCTCGTGAACTTTAAAACAGTATTCTCACGAGTGGCGTACTGATTTTAAAGCTAACTCGAAAAAAAAAAAATTCATTTTACACACAAGCAAACGAATCCTCTATTTATGAGGGCGATTGACCAATAATTGGTATTGACTAATGTATAGGATAAAACATAAAATGTAACTAAATTGTAAAAAGACTAATCCAAATTTTTGTCGCTTGAGTTTAACCGGTATATTCTGAACGATATTAATAGATATGTCCGTTAGCACCGTGTGTTATTGGTTATTTTAGTAAAATAGAAAGTTTGAAAGAAAAGGTAACCTTTTTTTAAAAAGTATCTTATTTACTTATTTATTGTTTATTTCATTATCTTTCTTTTCGCAAATAAACATATATATTTTTTAAATCGGTAATCGTTTTAATGTACAAAATTCCATTTTTTCTTAAAAATCAAATGATATCTTAACATGCTTTGTCGTTCAGTTATTGTCAGTGTGATCTGTTAACGCCTTAACAAGTGTTTTAGTTTTTTTCTTTAAAAAAATGCGCAATACCCTAGTATGTATATTTTCATTTTCAAATTTTCTGACGACATTATCTTTCATGTAACTTTAATGGCTTTAATGGCTTCTATTAAAATCAAGGAGCAAATCATAACAAAAAAATAAGCTAACAATATTTAGGCACAGTATGTTTTCTAAGTACAGTCACTGTGATCTTTCAGTACTTGTACCCTAGATAGTTTAATAGTCCGGAAGAATACTGTTTCCATATCATTCTAGGCAAGAGTCTTTCATGTTAAACTGCAATGAAATAAATTATTTCTTTACAAAATAAGAACTGGTTTCTTCTGCTACAAATGAAATCCTCTTCCTACGTATCTAACAAATGGGTTTGTCTATCACAGACGACTTGAATAAATTGCTCTTCAGGGAATAAAAACGGAAACATAATTAACTATTCAATGGTATGTAAATTTGTCAAAACCTACCTTAATCAATAAGATTTGCATTAACACCATTACTGGGTATAGTACTAAATGGGTGATAAATGATAACGTCAATTTATTCATGTATAAAATGGCACAAACTATCCTTGTCTTTTGTTGATAAATGGCCATTATCTATGATTAACTTATTCAGAGTCAAATTGACAATAATTAATTTAGCCAAGGTCCGTCACGTTACATAAATTGATAAAATATTCTTAAGCATCGGACTCATTTGTCACAATTGCATGCTGTAATATGTACAAATGACTGCCAGATCAGTTATCTTTTTTCTTGAGCTTCAGCGTATCTAGTTTCAACAATTCCTAGACAATTACCAAAGACAGACCCTGGCCCGTACTTTTTTAATACCAGTAGTTTGTTTCTAGATGAAGCTCGTATGAGACGTTTATTTTTTATGTAGGTAGTTTCAGCTTGCTAACAAATAGACATAAAAGGATTCCAAAAAGAACACTAAGCCAGCAAAATTATAATGATCGTGCATTTTTATATCTAAGTGCACCGTACAATTTCTAAGGAACATTTATATTTTGTATTCTACGAAACAAAATCCGCCCCTGATAGAATAATATCAGCAAAATAAACTCATATTGAAATAAGAAGAGAGAAATACAACTTGAAGATGATTTTGACCACTACAACAAAAACGAAAATCTTAACTGAAATTTGTATGACCATGATATAGCTATTTTAAGGCATTATAGGGGAAGACTGTTTTGTATTTAGGTTTTTATGCGAACAGATTCACTTTCTGCTATTTGCTTATCACCATTACTTTATATTTTTATATTTATTATACTATATGCTTCGCCCTGATCGGTTATATCATTAATTGAAGAAAGATAAATACCATAGCTACAATGCAAATAAACTATTATAGATATAATTGCAACAAAAATGTTATTTTGTTAAGATGAAATATAAACCAACTCAAGTCCTGTATAAATAAGCAACTTTGTAATTAATTATTCATTATTTCTGTTTAAGAGTTATTTTGTATTTTGATCTCCATTTCTTGCAAATGCATAGATATTTTTAGCCAGGAACATCATAATGAGTATTGTCACGGCTGTGTGTAATTGATGTTGTAATGCAATATTTATGTGTTTTATAGCAGTATATTTTGGAATTTAATATCAATTACTGTATGTCTTAGTATTGTAGCGATTAATAAATGTACAACTTCACAATATTTGTGTATTTGGTTTTACCATTTGATTCTTAGATATATTTCATCTCAAGGTAAAATATGTCCTTTTCCCATATAATTAAAATATTAATTATTACCAATGTACCCATATATTGCATCAAGTAATTAATTTGCAATACCATTATGTGCTAAATATTTTGATTTATACATAATTTGGTTTAGTTCAATTGTGTAGGAACCTACAAGCTTATAGACCACTTCGAATCCATTCCTAGAACCAACCAGTACAGAGCAATAAGAGTAAAGAGTAAAGTTTCTTACTCAATGAAACAACGACTTGCCCCTGATGGGGTTTGAACACACGCAGGTAGCGATCATGAGAATATTAGACCGACGCGTTAACCTTTCGACCATGTCGCCACTCAATATAAATATTTTGTATGCTGAAATTTATCACACAAACTATGGAACATTTTAAAGCCATTAAATGGGAACATTCTTTATGATACTATTATTTGTTACGGGAATAAATTTGTAAATTGTCATGGTCAAGGAAAAAGTATTTTGTCTTCGACTGGGTTTGTATGCGCGCGGTCAAAAATCTATAGATTACAAGAGTAAGACGCGTTTACCGGTTGACCATTAAGTTTAATAAAATAATAAGTGTCGACCTTTAAAAATAATGTCAATTAAGCCTCAGAAATGCTTTTTTTTCAAAAACAATAAAATATTTTTAGTGTACTCTTAGACGTTTTTCATTGGCCAACTGCCTTAACATTTTTAACTTTTGCCGTTTAGTAAATATTTCAATTGTACTGATTTGTTTTTTTGTATGAAAGTCAAATTACCAATTTATTGACAATTTGCTACACTTGTGACAACGAATTTTACATTTAATGCAACTTGATTCAAGTAACAAGCATTCGACATGCTTTTTAACAAAAACATATAGGTTATATTCTTTCTGTTCGCCCTTTCGAAAGAAGTAAAAACTGAATTCGTTTACGAAGCATTTATTGTGTGGTTAAAAAGAAACCAGTCAACCATGAAGTCAACAAAATAAAAATGAAAGCAAAAGTTCTATACGTTACCAACCCATTTCTCTCCAACCGGGCAATTAATTACCTAATTGGATAGCATTACCTTTGCACAACAATTCTCAAGAAAATCTGACAGATACATTTGGATTTACTACTTTGTATATTGTGCCACGATAGAATCCAATTTAGAGCCTGTCAATCATAACAATTCATGTTCGCATGGGAAATAGTATCAAATGGGTCTACCGACTGTGTAAGCCAGATTTGCACACTCCTTGATGTTTTTGAATACAGACTGATTTATAAATATGATACTACGGCTAAAAAGCTATTTATGGGTAATCGTTTCTAGATATATAGAGGAGAGTAATGATTAGATATGACAATATATCAGTAAATCATAACATTATCATTGTCTGAAATGTCTTACATAAACATTAAGTGCATGCAGACCGTAGCACAAGTATCTTTTAATCTGCAGAAAATTTAGGAAATTGTAAAAGATATTTTCCTCAAAAGTACGTATTATTAAACTAGTTCAGAATTCTGATCGATGATTCTTTTTCTAAAACGAGTAGCAAATGTTTTATATAACGATTGGCTTTCCGCTGTAAAAACAAAATCAGATCAGTATATATTTATGTTTTCATTTTATCCTTAGTATATTATAATTTAGTGTTAAAAACTGTTTTAGAAACTGTTCAGTCATCTTTAATTTCCCTTGTGGTTTACGCGCCTAGCAAAACAAGCTTTGTTTAAGATTAAAATATTTGTGTCTGTTTTGTGATTTTCGTTTGCACTACATATTATTATACCTACCGAAAATATTGAACAAAACCGTTATGTTTTATGAAAAACAATATTTGCCAGGGCTTAGGTAGCTTTCATCATTCACAAATCCAGTTTAGGTCAAACTTTTATTGATGTATTTTATGATTAAATTTTTACCCTTTTCTAGAAATGGGAATTATTGTTTTACCTATATATTAATAGTGTTTGTCGTGAAAATTCATTCATTATATAGGTTACAAACTAGATTATTAATACCAAGAAATATCTATGTATTGGGCGTAAAAATTTGATCGTGGATTTATTCAAACACGTTTAAATGTAATAACAGGGCCAAAAGTATGTTGCTTTGGAAAGAAACAGATTGAATTTAATGAGATAGCGTGACTATACAAATTAAGTAAGTAAACTGGGTTATAACTGGAAGCGCGGAATTCCTCTTATAACAATGGATCACACAATCGGTAAAATTAGACATTTTTGACGCACACTATGCGTGCAAAGCCTCTAGTTAAAAGCAAATTCAGCAGAGGTCCCAGTTTATATGGAAGTATAAAAATATTGATAAATACCAATCAATATATGAAAATTCATGAATGCCAATAATTGACTTTGATATTTGACAATATTTGAGTCTGCAATTCTCTTGTACTTCTGTTGTGATTAATGCTTCCGAGGGATCACTTTTTTCCAGATTTTTATACTTCACAACAGCAGGTGTCAAGTGCTGTGTGGCAGCTGTAAAAAGTTGCCCCGTACTTCACTTCAGTGTTGTTATATTTTTCTGGTCCTTCAGATCATTGATGCCAGCACTATTATGTGCTGAGAATTCAATACCGCTCAAGCCGGTGCTAGGGGGCGTGAGGGATGTTGCACGTATTCATTATCCCTCATGTACAGACTCAATCAAACCGAGTCTGCAATTCTCTTGTAATTTTGTTGTGATTAATGCTTCCGAGGGATCACTTTGTTTCCAGATTTTTAATTACTACGTTTATTTTTATCGCTTGCGTTTTGTTGTACATGTATCTATCATTTGGCGGAAAAGACCGGCATGCAGTTGTATAATAAATTATTGTATTAATAGCAATGGATTAAAAAATCAAAATCTCTAATATTTCTTTAATGAAAATCCGAAATAAAATCATCTTCAGTTCTTAACCAACTATTTGTACTTTGAATTTACTTTATCAATGACTGATTTTAAATGTCCTATAACTAAATTAGTTGTTTACTTTACTTTTCAAAAGGAAAACGTCATTGGATTATTAATCATTATTCTTCTTGTGGGAGACAATTTAGCGTCCGTCCTAGTTAATCGGTAAAACCACATCAATAAAGGACAAGTAAAGGATAATATTAACTTTCCAAGAAACGTGCCCTATAATGTTATGGAATGGAGACAAATGAGTCTGAAGGTGATGAACACTTGGTTGATTAATGCTGATAAAATATACAGGGTAAAAAGGGCTTCAGAAGAGCTAATACTGAATTCGTAAATTGAACGTAAAGAAAGAGTGTAAAATATTTTGTACATTTTGTATGAATTTTAAGTGTTATTTTTCAAAGATTTAGTGTATCTCTTGCGTAATAATAAAACTGAATTGCACCAGCTATATTACATTTGAATGGGTGTTTTGAATTTCAAGAAAATTTCTTTATGAATATAGCATAAAAACAATGACTTTTAGCCTCAAATTGTTAAGCAACTTTTGCTGTGTAAAGTTTTATGTTTGATCAAAATGTGCATCAGTAGATATAAGCACTTGTATTTCTTATTTGTAAATAAAGAGTATTTCTGAATCAGGGCTTTTTTGTTTTTATACATATTTCAGTCTAGTAAATGCAACAGATTTGAACTTGAGTTAAATTCTGCTGAAGCCGTTGCTAGGGATCGTGTACGGCATTTTCTAATACTGGCCATGTACAGCCTCAGTAAAACCGAGCCTGAAACTGTTTAAGGTTTTGCTGTAATTTTCGACGTTCTTTATAAATTCTTTAATCTCTCTATTTGGTCAATACAATAATACATAATTTAGAATATATATAGATAGAATGTATTCACAAAACAAATGTTATATTAAATTGATATTAATTAGACTTCTCAAGACCTATTTCATTGAATATTTGCCCGGTAATTACGCATGAAAATGATCCAATTGCATAAATGTTTTAATCTTATTGAAGTTGATAGACAGTTCTTAGACCGCATGATGGTTCGCACGCTTGATAAGTGATTGTTCATCAACGCAAAGGAATCGTAATATTCTCATAATTCTGTAATAAAATGCGCCATACGCACATCTTTGATACTATTGCAGATATCCGATGAATGTATCTTCTTATTTTAGCAGAGCATTGTGTTGTAATGTAAATGTAAAATACTTATACAAAACTAATTCGTAGATCTCTTTTATTAGTATTTATAAAAAATGGATATCTGAATTGACAATTCCATATAACGCTGGCAATTTATGTACAAATTTCACCACAGTGACAATTTGCCTTGTTTAATAAAGGATAAGCTTGTTGAATAAAAAAATAATTAGATTAAATTGTGCATTTTGTGACAAAACTTGTTAAGCACTTTTTGTAACAAATGTTTGAGGCAGTTACTGTAAACAGAGGTTGTTTAGATACAAATAGAAAACGATATTGTTTAAATTCGCAAGTTCGATGGACATTGTTGAACAATGTCCAAGATGTTATAAATAATGGCTTTATATTTTAGGCATAAAGTTCCATATTTTGATATTCTGATAATGATAAGTGTCAGGATTTTTTCCAGATAAACACAAAAAAAAACAACTGAAAAACGAAAGTCAGTTTGATAATAGAACTTGTTGTTGTTAAAACATTTTCCGACTAGTTTTAAAATAACAACTTTGCAAATCACTTTTAAAGGCCGAAATCTTGTATCGTTCTCACCCGCATTGTATCTAAATAGTAATTTATTACCAATGACTGAAGTAGACGAAAATTTCTGAGGATAGAATGATTTATGGACATACTATGCGAGTGAAGTAACAAAATGCAGACAATGTCTGTACATGAAATGATTTCTACCCATAAAATTTTACTACTTTATCCTTGTGTGTTATCCGAATTATATTTTGATTTTGTATTTTCAAATAAGTTTATTTATTATATACTTACGAATGAAATATTGAGAAATATTGATGAAATAAAACGTGTATTTTCATTTTCCATATTTTCACTGTAAAAATTTATTTTTCACTGCAGTGAAACATATTTTCCGTATTTTCACTGGTGTCTTGCCAGACTACTTTCTTTAAAATTCTGCCTGTACACAAAATTAAAGAGAAAATCTTTCAAATTTTAATGTCAAAAAAGAGAAAAATGTATATAATAAACAGAAAATTCACGTTTTTTCTATAAATACATGATTTATTTTCATCTTGTGGCATGAAAATTACCATATTTCACTCGTGGCTACCGCCACTCATGAAATATTTATTTTCATACCATTCGATGAAAATAAATCATGTATTTATAGAAAAAACTTGAATATCCTCTATAAATATAATAATATTTAGTCATTGTTGAAAATTCTATTCAGTCCATAGAATCCACATTTAACCCATCAACCAGTTAATGATTATAGTTTATTGCTTTCTTTTGATATGTATGTTAATACATTTTGTTTGAATATAGTATAGCTTGTGATATTGTTAGTAAGTACGCATTTGAGTAATGTTCCCATTAAAATCAAACTTGAAATATTGTCTGGACCATTTGAAAATGTTTAAGATGGAATACCCATAAGCCGGTGCTAGGAACGTAAGATTTATTACATTATTCCATTATTTTTTATAAAGTGACACAATAAAAATGAGAAAACAGATTAACAAAGCAAGGCGACGTTCACATAACGACACCCTAAAACAACCAACCATCCTAGCACGGCACCCAGACAACATCTATTTGATGTTTCTTGTACGGTTATAACAATAACGAAAAGCAGACTGTATTGAAGGGAGCATGAATGTAACTACAAATTGTGTTTTGATATTTAATTTCTTGTTTGCTTCGCCATTTGGATTTTGTTCAATGTTGATATAGGTAAGATATGCAGGTCAATTATGTCTAATTTGTTATCATATTACTATGTAGGTCAATATATTTTGTTATGTATAGTCTGATTTTATTGACCTGTCAATTATGAATACATTATATGACTAATTTAAATATTCGATCCCACTTCGGTTTGGTCCGTGTAGTTTACGAGAATTAATGTGGAGTATATTAGTCATGGATTGAAAGTCACGCCAGCTTAATGCGGAGGTTTTCGTTAATTCACAATAGCACAGTCGGTAAAGAGAATGCCTGATAATTGAGAGGTCTGTGGTTCGATCCGTACTGTTGCCATTTTTTTAGTACTCTTTCTTTATTTTTGCAGGATATTTTAATGGAACAGATTTGTAGTGTGTTTTACGGCATTGAAAAGACAGTTATTTATTTTAATCCATTTTAATTTTAAACATGAATTCTTAAAACATGTTATTTAAAAAGAGTATTACCATAACAAAATTAATTAAAACATAATAAAGCAAAACGAACAACATAAAATAATCATATATAACTTCATTAGACCAATGCGGTGTCGAACTTCAAACACGCGTGACACTCGTGATTTACCCTATTGCGCTATAACGCTGAGTACACTTTGTTTAGAGATACAAATTAAATTAAATTCCATCGTAAGGCGTACATCTCATGGAACTTACAAATTGTGTTTGATATTAAATTTCTTGTTCGCTTCGCCATTTGGATTTTGTTCAATGTTAAAAGCAGAACAATTATGTCTTATTTTTTTAACCTATTACTTAGCGAGTCAATATATTTGCTATGTATTCACATAAAATAGTGTGTTTATCTATATTGTCATATCAGTACAAATGATGAATATTAAAATCAATGTTTATATAACTAGAATTGAATGGATTCGTTCAATAGATGAGAAACAAAAGGAACATAAGATGTTTTGCACATAAAGTATATATTACCGCCAATGGCCGCCATTTGTTGTCCATTTCCAATTCATTTTATGCATAATAATTATAAGAGAAACAAACTCTCGCAATCTATCATAATCGTGTAAGCTGATTACAATTTATAAGATACTGATGTTATACAAATACTTTTTTATATATTAATTAAAGAAAAACAAGCTCGATGATCTAAAGAAATCAATTTTAAATCACGTTCATTCACAATGTTCTTACTACATGTGCTTACTACGGACATACACAACAGGTCAATGTTTTTGTGACACATAAACCATACCTTTACATAAAAGCAGCATATTTTACCATCACATTGTGTGAATTTAACTTATGTTGTAAAATACTCTTATTTGCGATAATAAAAATTTTTGTGTCAATAGCACATAGTTATATTAAAAACAAAGATTCATTTTAATGCATAAAAGTATTATGCTCATCTTTTTCACATTTTATCAAATTTGCTTCAATCTATTTTGCGTTTCATATTCCTAAAATTGTACTCAACCTGTGATAATTACAATTGTCTAATATACACACAGATGAAGAATACATACCTTAGAACCTAATAAAGGCACATACAATCTGTTTAAAAGTAGTAAGTATTTAAAAAAAAGGATAAATAAATACTTACAGTATTGTGTTAAACAAAACAATAAGAGAGACTTCTTTAATTAACCTTATGTATTCTATAGAAATAACTCTATCGTTATATTTCGCAAATATATTTTTTCTGGTGAATGTTAAAGTTTTGAGTATTCTTTTACTTTTTACAACACCATTTTGTCAATATCATTAAATTTAGATTTTTGAGATTCAAAAGTATTGTTCTATAGAGAGAGTCACATGCGATTATGTTTAAAGTAATGCCCTTTAGCGACATTACAAATGGTATGCTATTGACATGACTTTATGACATATTGTTGGGAACATTGACCTGAGACTCATTTATTTTCGTAAGCTTGTTTGTTAGTTTCCGTAATTTATGACTATTTGCCAATAGGAAAGTTCTCGATATTCTATTTTAAACTATCACCACCATGACGTATGTTAAGCAATCACGGATTTGCAAGTTCGAATCCTCAATTTCTTTCATTTTCATAATTTCAGTATAGTCGTAAAATTGGTTATTTGCATGCAAAAAAACTTAGTAGTCAAGTTTCGCGAAATTTAATTAAAGAAAAACAGCATCATAATAAAGTTTCATTCAGATTCGAACTTACAACCGTTACGTTAAATTTGAAACTAGAGTCCTAACTCCTCTTAATCACTGAGGATAGTTAGACAAATGTTATGCCGGTTAATGGATATCAAGAATTAATTTAGCACGTTTACAGAGGAAACGTATTGAAGTCTGATGTGATTAGATGTTTGTTAACGCCATTATGTTTCGTGCCTTTGGTGCCGTCATTTAAAAACATATCATCACAATAACGACATTGAATTAGATGGAAAAAAAGAAACCAAGAAATAATTTGTGTTTATCATATGATGTGCTTGATCAATAAAAATTGTTTTTGTTAGATGTATGACATAAACTCGCTAATTTGTGATATCTTTGTTAATAACTGTTATGTTTTAATTTCATTTATTATTGTACATTTGTAATATAGGTTTCGTATGAACGGTCAGCTAAATTATTATATGTTAGTATGAATTTCGAGATCTATTTTCAAAATAGGAAACACGGTAGTACAACTTAATATGATGACTCTTTATAAGGTTTACTTGTTCATTTAAGTTTTAACTTTTTATCAACGAGGTTTTTAATGCAAGGTTGTCATTTATAGACATTTATTTTATTTTAAAATCTTGTCAAGTGTTTTTAAAGGCACATTATGCCTCAGAAATCTATATTTTTGATGATTCTTTAGAACATGTCAAACATGTGTTAAATAGTGTTTTTAATAATTGATTAATAACATGGTAGATGTTCGAAACAGGTCGTTTAATAAATTAAGTCAAATACGACGAACATCAAAAATAACAAACAAAATATATCAGTAATGATATCGGTATCAAAATGGAGATAAAAATGGAAATAAAAAAGAGATCAGTATATTGGAGCAATAATAATCTTGTTCTTATATCCGTAAAGTGACAATAATGACCTTGGAAATCAATTATTCCTTAAGGTCCTTTGATAATGGAAATATTAATGTAAGCATCTCCCTGGAAGATTTACTATAATGTAGTTATAGGACAATGATAGAGTGTTACATGTCATGAACGCTGACCAAAATGATTCATAATGTTTTGTCTTGATTTTGTTAGAACACTAAGTGCTGGGAAAAAGTCATTTACTCATTGCTTATCGGCCACTACACTCATTATTTTACATGCAACTATAGCCAGTCTTGGTTGTAACAAATTTGGCGATTTTATGATGACCACTTAATGATGATTTTGTTACGCGTTCTCTTTTTACATGTGGAAAATATTGTTTGTACTTCTAGTCTTCACTTCGCACACATTAATAACATTGTAAACATTTGTTACACATTGCAAGCCACAATATTTCACTTGATACAAATCTGCTCAAATTGACACATTGAAGTTTTAGCAATTGCAAAACGCTGTTCACAACATCAACTAGTTATCTTTTTATTATGTCATTTTAATACATGTCACATGTAAAATTTGCGTTTTGCATATCAATTAGATTTCCTTTTACGATACTAAACGTGATAATGTTGTTGTCTGCGTTCATGTTCATCATGTTCATATCACTCAGAGAGTTAAATTTGGACACTTAACGTTCTTATAATGATTAAAGTTATGAAAATTATATATGTTTTGTATTTTCTTTTTGAATTATTTGTAATGAATTAAGAGTGCGTCTATAAAATTTAAGACATTATTTGCTTATCAGGAAATTGAACGATTTTTACGATAACGATATCTGTAATTCATAACTCGGCCTTCAAACACGATCCTGTTGCGAATTATTTATATTGGTTTTTGGAACAGTTGCTTAAAACGTGACAAACTTGTCACATTTATAACTCGCCTTAGATCTTTGGGAAATAACATAATTGATTAAGATATCAATAAAGTATGCCACTAGAGATAGTCATGGACATGTGTTTTCGGTAACATTCAATGGTTTAATATTAAATATTCCATGCTTCAATTTTCCTTTTAAATACGCTTTGTACTACACAATTGCTTTCAAAGTCTTCCATCTTACAAACCTTACTCCTACAAGTTTGTATACCAAATGGTTCTATCATAATTGTGATTTGTGTTCATATGCACGCTGAATGTATTATTAATAAGTTGCTGTGAACAATTTCAAGTGAATTGTTCATTTGTAAAACAGAATGTATTTTTTGACAATGTATGAATAACCCTTATCCGTTACGTTTAAAATTCGACTTGGGATGTGATTGACGCCCCCATCCCCGAAAAAAATATTAATTACTACTTGTCATATCCATTATTAGTAAGTATGATGAACTGCTCCTTGCCACTGGTTCTTGTTGCTGGGTCATATGGGGGTTGCGTTCATTGAACGCCGCCTTTCCTTGTTGATCTTGTTTATCATATCTTATTCAACTGCAAAGTTTGAACATTAACGATAAAGTGACCATTAAAACATGATGTTTTGGATCGTTATGACGTTTCTTGTTTCCATGGTAATGAGTGAAATATAGTAAATGTATGAGTATAGATATTGGTATACCGCTTCCAAAATGCATAACAATTGAAATTAGTCTTACGAAATTTACTACTAGGTTTTAGCATTGGATCGTTAATACATATTATTTTCAATGAATGTTACAGATGGCATATATTTGTAAAGGTCCATTTTAAATTGGCATACTTGATATGAATATGGAAACCAATTTATCCCATCAGTTGGATATTTGATTAAATGATTATGATCAGGTTATACTATTTTATATAATAATAATGTATTTATGTATTCATGTTGTTTAATTTACGTTTTTTTGTTGTTGCTTGTATTTTTTTGTTGTTGTTGTTTTGTTTTTTTTGGGAGGGGGGTTAAATAAATCAATTTTACTTAAAAAAAAATACTGAAGGCAGCTTTAGATACGTTATCGTCAACAACAATAGTGCTTTTAATACAGAACTGTATGATGCAATTTAAATATTGACAGTAATGTCATAAATAACAGTCCGTGCTTATGAAACAAAAACAATGAGAAAAACATTTCACAGGCATAATTTAAAAATTGTATAATTGACAAGCACATTGTTTCCCGTTAGACAGAGAATCTCTTTAAAGAAAACAAGTATTTGTCAATGAATGGCCAGTTAGTCTGTGAAGTACTTGAATTAAACTTATGAAATAGTTTTGTCGTGACAGTGACATGTAAATTGTCAAGGTAAAACTTTTCGATCTTTTAAGGAATTTTAAGGAAAAACATACTTTAAATCCTTATCTTTCGCTCGCTGTAAATTGTAGGTCAAAAACTTGTAAAAAACCTGACAGTTGTTCAAACAAAATACAGCACGAAAAGTCGAAAAGACAGGATTTGTTTTTGTCGTTTATTTTATGAATCTCCTAATTCGAAAACTCGATGCTGAAAACAGGATACAATATCTTTCTCGTATTATCTTTGATTCTTAACATGATTTCGTAGGATTTTTCTAGAAATAAGTCCAACATATTATCAACATTGGTTGACAAAATGATCTCACAATATGCAGTCGCAAATCAAGGGCTGATAACTTATACATTAGTCAGTTAAACCTTTTTTATGCTTTTGGTCCATGTAACCTGAAATCGCATGGCATTCAGTTAAACATTCGTTATCCATTTCGTTCTCAGTTTAAGTAAGGAGATTGGCTTTTTTTTTTACAAATTATCCAATTTTAAAAAACAATTGAAAAGCTTGACAAACTTTAATCCAATTCTTTAAATTCTTTTTATATTGAGTACATTCATTTGATATTTCATTATTATTACTAAATTATGCACTGCACTAAAACGTATCTCAAAGAACAATCCTATGTGAATATACACATTTCCTAAATTTGATTCGGCACATTTGTGACATTTGATAACTTGAATGATATATCAATCACAAAAAGCTAGGATATTATGACGTTTTATGAAATAATAAATTTATGCCAGCCTTTATTACGTTTGTAGAAAATATAAATTGCCGAAGGTAAGTGCTTAATTCAATAAATGCCAAAAATACCATCAAAGGCTTATGTTCCTATTGTTATACAAAATGTATGGTTATAAAACAAAGAAAACACATATTTTATTTATTTGATCAAAGGCGGATATTGGTTAGAAAAGCACCAATGTATTACCACATTCCCCATCTTCAGGAATATATTTTGATATATGCGTCATAAAATATAGCATTTTATAGGAAAGATAGGGAAATGTTTTTGATGTTGCATAAATGTTTGCTTGATGTTGTCAGAAAAATACATGCAAAATAACATAATTCTTGGTAGAAACAAATGTGTATACTATGAGATATCAAATCAAGTGAGATGAAGGCAGAAGATACTATTTTACCCCACTGACACTTCAGAAGAACACTAGTAGTACAAGATATAACTTTTAATCGTGATCAAATATTAAACAAAAATGTGCAGACAAGATGAGTTTGTACATTTGTTTTAATTTTTGCTAAAGGTTCGAACTCTATTAGAGACTTTGTCTGCAAATATTCTGTCACGTTCACCGTAAATGTCGTTGGGAATAAACGCAATTTTCATCGCGTTTAAAGCGAGAAATCTTGCCATCAATAGAACAATGGGACATTTTAACTTCACGAGTATCGTCTTAATTTCTACATGAAGCATATTTTTCACGTGATTAATATTTCATTTGAGGTAATAATTATCGCATTGGAAAATGCCAAAATATGAATATATTAAAATAAAGCATAAGGTTAGAGCCTGAAGGACAAAAAAATCGCAATATTTAACTTTATCAAGCGATTATTATTTTATTTTAAGTAAGCCAAAATTTATGCCAAATTTTGCAAGTACTCGTATTCACAGTATTGACGGTCATCCATGTATAAATAAAATGAGCATAATAATATCATGTTATTTTGAAGTCAAGATCAATATCTCTGGCTACAATATTGATATATACTAGAAATAATTATTGATATATTCAACCTTTTTTATGTATGTTTTTAAAGTGTTCATAAAAACAAACATGTGTGTCGCCATTAATGTTCTTTTTCCCTCACTATTATATCCCTTTTAGACATTTTTAAAAGCCTACTCTCTAAAGAACACATTTCAAGAGAGAATTATTCAATCAATATTTAGTCAGAAATATTGTTTGTTTTCTAATAGATATGCTAAAATAAATATTTTATGAATTCGAATCTGTTATAGAAGTAATAAAAAGACAACGTGCTAGTAAAACCACTAAGAAGAGAATATATGAATGTGCATAGCAACCAGGGGCATACTTAATTTACAAATTTAAAATGATATTTTAATAACTTGCTGGGACTTCACACAAGACCCTGTGCTTCATTAATGAAATATTTAATATTGGGTTTAGAACAGTCTGGATATAGAGTAATATGTTTAATTGATATTGCGCTTGAGACATTGACGCTGATCATATTCAACAAAAATGTCCAGCAATCATGCAAATAGGGAAGAACAGGGGCATATATTGAATAATGAGCTCTCTGGTCTTTATATCTTCATTGCAATTTAATTGTTCAATATAACACATTCAATGTTTGCAGTAAAGCCGTTTTAGGAGACGTTTTTTACTTCGAAAATGCTTTTCCAGCCATAAAAGATCATAAACCTAACGCCTTCAAGTTAACATTTTGAACGATTTAATCTGACATTAACGTTTTGGGATGTTGAGTGACTGCTTGGCTCATTTACTCAGCGATTTATGCCTTAAAAGATAATATCCTTGCACTTAAAAGCTATGTTTGTTGGAATAGGAATTTTACTTGCATATAATAGTACGGGAAAAGGTTAAAGTTGATAAAATTGAATACAAAATTTAAAGAGAGCGATTTTCGGTATGCAACGCGTTCACATTCAGTTTTAAATTTTAAGGAATTAGAAATATGATTCCTTCAACCTTTTTGTGTATGTTTTCAAAGTGTTTAATGAAACAAAACATGTTATTTTTAATGTTCTCTTACTGGTATATCCAGTTGACGTAATTGGGGATGGTTTATCAATCTCACTTAAGATTTACAATTGTAATTACTCCAAAGAATACATTTCAATATTCTTGAAATATATATTGGCAATTGCTAAGCCTTGCTTAAAGAGGCTTTTATACCTAGTGATATATATTGATAAATTATAAACAGCTTGTACAATGTATTGATAGAAACAGTTCATAACAATTGAAAAGAACTTTGTAAATATTAAATAAAGTATAGAATTGTGGATTTATTTATTATTTATTATTTATTTTGTTATATCGTGTTCACTTGATGAATTATTCAACATACATTATTATCATCAAGTCAGAGATATTGTTTAATTTGTAATAATTATGCGAAAAGAAATCTTTTATGAATAAGAATATGTTTGAGAAGTTATCAAAAGACAACGTGATTGTAAAAGCCATCACAAACAGTATTGCTAAATCTGTGATATGAATATTCATAGCAAAGAGGGGCATATTTATTTTACAAAATGATATTGTTAATAAATTAATGGGCCTTCACTAATTTGACCTTGTGATTGCTAAATGAAATATTTAACATCGGGTTTGGAATACCGTATATCATGTTGTTTAAGCGTACGACAAATTTCGCAACTTTGGCAGTAATTTATAATTTTAGCGGACCAAATTATAGCGATTGTATTATATATGGTAACCTTATTTAAGCACCCTATTAAATTGATGGAAAATTTAGCGAATCTATTTTCGCACGCGAATTAAGCGAAAATTAGATACTCGCGAAAGAAACCTGAAATACGTTATTCTGGATTAAGATCAGAAATATGTCCAATTGATACTGCGCTTGCAACTTTGACGCTCATCATGTCCAATAAAAATGTCCATTAAGCTTGCAAATAGGGAAGAACAGGGACATATATTGCATAATGAGCTCTCTGGTCTTTCTCTCTTCAGTGAAGTTAAATTGTTCAATATATCAATATAACATATTCAATGTTTACAATATAGCTGTTTTGGGAGACTTTTATACTAGGAAAATGCTTTTCCAGTCATAAAAGATCATAAATTTAACTCCTTCAAGTTTGCATTTTGAATGATTAAAGCTAACTGTTGCGTTTTGTGATGTTGGAGTCGCTGCTTGCCTCATTTACTCTGTAATGTATGTCGTAAAAGATAATATCCTTGCACTTAAAATGATATGTTTGTAGAAATAGAAAATAACTTTTATATGAAATTACGGGAAAAGATAAAGTTGATAAAATTCAATACAAAATTTAAGGAGAACGGTTTTTACGGTATGCATCACGATTATGTCTTAGTAGCGTATTCAGATTATAATAGTTAGGTGTGTAAGGTACGTTAAATTTAACAAGTTTTCTGACGTCTTTAAATGCACTTAATAGATAATGATAAATAAAGGCAAAACGTCCAATGTTTAAATATATAAAGATTGGTTACAGTTATCGTTCGGTTCCTTTTACGCACATGATGATCGGCTTCTAACTGCATACTTCTGTGAACGCACAAGACGATCGGCTACTTATTGCATACTTTAGTGAACGCACGTGATGGTCGACTTCTTATTGAATACTTCAGTGAACGCACGCGATGGTCGGCTTTATAATGCATACTTCAGTGAACGCACATGATGACTGGCTTCTTAATACATACTATCGATAAATAGCAAGTGTCAAAAAATGTTGATTGTTCTATATTATCCAAAAGATGTGATGTTTGGAGAAACAAATTAACTGTTTAACAGCGCACATATGTTCACACTAATGCTTGTTTATATGTTCCATTTAATAAGATTATCAACAACGGGTTATCACATATTAGCAAAAGTTTGCTTAAATAATTAAATATTAAACTCAAAACGAAACAATTAAAACTTCTTTTAAAATTTCTAAGCATATTAGGAACACTTATTTGCAACTTTGCCATATCCAAACTAATTATATAAATAAACAATGACCAAATAAAAGATTAAATACACCTTTTTCGTTTTGTTTGAATTTGTTATCATTTATTTCCACATTTTGCTTATATGTAATATTTTAACATATGTACCCTTAATAAAGATCGCAATCGCTTCTACGAGTACATAGAGCACCTCTATTCTTTCGTCTATAAAATATATAAACGAACGACAGTTCTCTCTTATAACTTCATTTCTCAAAAGCATGCATCTAGGCGGCGTGCATATATGCTAATATGCTAATATGCAATACTCTTATATTTTATCTGCGGTTTCTATCTATCGTTTTCTTTTAATAAATATTTTCCCTAAATAGTTTGCAATGTATGAATTTTGTATTTCAGTAAAGATTTTTCACCAGCAAGGAAAACATGTTCAATAAATTCGTTTTAGCATAAGTCTGCATTAAATGTTGTAAAATTCAAATGAAAATTCAACTTAAAACCGACATGAATTTAATTACTTTAAAGACATTCTGGTGACTGTATGATATTTACATATTTTCGTTTTCAAGCGCAATTAGGCAACAATTACATTGGGGAAAAAGCGTCCAATATATAATTGTTTGACCTTTATTCTGATTTGGTTTAAAAATGCAATATCATTTAATATTCTCCTATACATTGTGCTTCTTTGATAAATAACACAATTTACCTAATATATTAAAACCTCGTGTGTTTAGAGCAAAAGTCAAAATGAAAATAACGAGGATTATATAAAAGCATTTAATTATTATGAAAACCAGACTTTAATTTTTCCTTAATCTAATTACTCAACTTATATATTTAAAGGATATCTATTTCAAAAAATATATATCATTACTTATCCATCTAAGCTTTAATCTTATTTGTTAAATAGAAAATGTAAGACTTGAAATGATTTTGGTCTGAGCGGTATTGTTTCGTATTTCAACACTAATGTGGAGTTTTATAGCGTAGGAATTGATAGCGTTGGTCGCAAAGTAAACCTTTTACTACTTAGCTGGTGGCGACATATTTCTGACTCGACAGTTGGTAAGTTCTGAGAATTAAAGAGCTGTACGAAATGCAAGAAATAAAAACACAAATATATATTCTGCCTCGCCAACAATTTTTTTTGAAAAGTAAATGCTTTTAGATGAAATATATGCTAAAACGTCAATCTCATAAATAGGAACGTTTGTAAAGCTACTTTTTATTTCCAGAAAAGCTAAATGGAAATCAATAAAATCTGTCATACAGGTTTTACCTAAACACAGCACTTATTGTTTTATAGTACAAATTGACGTTTTTAAGGCAAGTAAGAATAAGAGAAATAACAATAGCATGCAAACATTAAATAATACTAATTTTTGAATTATTACCTTTAATTGATTTCATTAGAGTAAATTACAATTCATTTTAGACAAACAGCAATAATCATGACTCAAAAATGATTTGTTATAATACTTGATGAGATAATTTGTATGATACCTTATATGTGTTTATTACAACATATAAAAACAACAAATTATTATATCTTTCAGAGGAAATATTGTAATTGATAATACATACAAATACGTATATTGTTAGAAAGAACCCAGTTTTATAAGAAGACAATTATGTATCTGGTCATAAACAAAGCTAACACAAAAACCATTCACACAACATTATTTCAAAGAGTTACAGACGATGAGAATAAATAAAGACATTGAAAAGGATCAAATTCTGACTAAACAAGTTTGCTGGTATACATATATTACTCATTCTTGGCAGAGTTATATGGACCTGTGGTATCAAATTTCTCTTAAAATCATAAATATTTTCATTCTCTAATATTGTTTTTTTTGTTTTTGTTTTTTTTTTTCTATCTGGAAACAGTAAATTTATAATTATCTACTACACAAACTTTTCTATCTCCAACGTTTCGAGGGGTTAAACCCCTCTTTATCAAGGAGTTACTGTTTATTTTTATATAAATCACATATTTATCTTCTTACATGTCTTATCTTTAACTATGTTATGCATACAGGAAATGACGTCGTTGACGTCAACAATAAAAATTACGCAAAATATGATGATGACGTTTTCCGTCAAAATTGTTCCACTGCATAACGTTGCTCCCCTTATTTAATATTATTTATAATATTAACATAGCAAGAATTATGAAACTTATTTCATTGAAAATACATTAAAAATAATAATAATAATTATTATTATTAATTTTTTTTTCTACTAAAACATTCCAATAATATTTACAATAGCAAATAATTTAATAATAATAAAAATAATGATAGTATTATTTTTATTATTATTAAATTATTTGCTATTGTAAATATTATTGGAATGTTTTAGTAGAAAAAATTATCAATATTATTATTTTTAATGTATTTTCAATGAAATAAGTTTCATAATTCTTGCTATTCACAGTGGTAGTACATTTTTCATGCTGAAATATTACATCCAAATCGCTCATCTATTACTTACGAAATATTCCTATCTGAAAGGGGCATTTAATCACTTCATTTATTCATGTACATCAACATATTTTTGAACTAAATATAGTAATTTCAACCGATGTACTGCAATCTGTTATCATGTGGTCATTTAATATGTTAAAATATTCTGGTATTTTCTGGCTATATAATATTCATATCAATTTAATATCATCAAAGTATCAAAATGTCAATTAGATATGCCCAGCCTTAGGGAGATATCAAATTATGTTGTATTGTTGTGATAACTCTTCATGCATTTACGTTGTATTAGTTATCTATGCATTTACAATTCCCAGTGCATTATATAAAAAGGATTATGTTCGAAGCGTAAATGATAAAAATGAAACAAAGATCAATAAACACACCCCTAACAAAAGTTAAACACCACCCACAAGGCCATCGAAAAGGAGTCAAGCAGGGCACCAAACATTTATATTTTTTTTACAACATTAAATCATTTATATGGATCTGGACTAAAATGAATCTTACAAATCTGCAAACATTTCTTGTATCATATGGATTTTTCTTGTATTCACTTTAAATTGTATAAAATGTGACATTTTTACAATTTAAAAAGTCTTTCTATTTGAAATACACCGCAAAAGTTTATTTTGTATCGTATATACACATACAATATTGTGGAAAAAAAATCATACAATGTTGTGGCAAAAATCATACAATATTGTGACAAAACATTAATAAAATTCAGCACATTAGTCTTCCATTGAGTCTTCCCTAAAGACATTTTTTCGTATTTTAATTTTTAGCACAAAAATGACTGTTATTTTTTTCTCTAATGTTCTACTATATTTTACCCAATGTTTATTATTGCTTTATCTTGTAGAAAGAGTAGGCAAATATGCCAAAACAAAGATAATGGATATCGTATTATTAACGAGAAAACCTACATTTTAATTTATAATTTTGAAGAGGGAAAATAACGTCTCCATCAGATATTAAATTTTGTAAAGCATAATCTATTAAAAAATTCTACTTATTCAGTGTTAATAATTAAACACGGCTATGTTAAGTTATATGTACGGTTCGTGACCAGACTATGTATCTATTTAGTCTGCTATAAAGTACAAATATCATATTTTCTTGATGCTAAGGTTAACTCACTGCCACTATCGAAAGAAGGCTTAATATTTTTTCAGTTTCCGCTCATTCACAGCGTCGTTATATTGCAAATTTAGAACATTATGTCACAAAAAACGCGTGAAAACAAATATTTAAAAGAAACACCCGAAGGGTCAAAATGAATTTACATTTCGAAATATTATTATTATTTCCATTTTACTTCAAATATTATCTTATATTACTATCATAATTTAATGATAAAACGAGATCCTTTGCGAAAAAATCGGATTTTTAGAAAGTTTTTTTTTTAATAAATCGTATGTAAAGTTACGACCAAACACAATATTGTAGTTTCTTGTATTAAATAGTACCGTACAAGTGATATGTCTTCATAGTATTTAAATACCATGGTACGTTGCGATCTGCGAGCTGCATACATTTTTCATGAATGCATACTTTTGTCTTTTGAAATATGTTTTCTGTTTCGACATTTTATTTTAAGCTGTTAAAATAGTGTATAACACTAAGTCTTTTATTCTATGAGGGGTTTAAACTAAATTTAACTAATTATCTCCTACAATTTCATAACTGCTGCTCTACTCTTTGTACCAATGGTATACAGTTTTTCTTTAGCTGAAGGTCAAAACCATGGCCAGAAATGTAGGACAAATTCGATTTAAATACAGTTCGGCAGAAAATGCAGCATGTATTATGTTTTAAATTCTAAGCGTGTATGTTCAACTTTTATTTATTTCGAGCAGATTATGCATTAGAATAATTTAATTTTGGGGCTTAGTAGCATGTGTTTAATACTTTTATATTACATGGATTGAACAGAAAAGGAATAAAACAATGAAGGTTGTAAGCGTTTTAAAGTAAATAATGTCTTATAAAGTAAAATAAACATCCTGGTTCTCCGATATATATTGTAATCGTTGAAAAAATAAAGGAAATAACAGTATCTGAAAGAAATTCATCTTTTAATTCTGTAATATAGTAACATAAATAACATCTTCGTTATATACATAGTAATGTAAGTAAATGAGTAAAAGAACAATAAAGAATGCGATTACAATGTTTATTGCATCTTACTAAAATGAAAATAATTAAAGTAAAAAACAAGGACTGTCAATGAACCCAAACATTCTGATAAACTTGACCAATAAAATGTCAATACATCATGTCATTGTATCATCGATTAATTAATCTTTATATTCTAGTTACTAAACATTTTTAAACGAGTTTGATCACGTACTTAGTTTACTTAAGTAAACTAAAATAAAGTTGACTTACGTTATGGTTCAAAACAATTTATCTATTTATCAGTAAATAAATGATTTTTACTTTTCTTTATAAAGACACTGTTTTTAAAAGATCGTGTTTTAATCAGAACTTTGCATAGCGTCAACATAATGATTATAATAATATTGTTAATTTATTCAATACTTTATAAAAAATATGTATAAGTAAATTTTCGAAATATTTTAACATAATATAAAAGATAAATATATGGGTTTCATTAATTTATTTAATCATTAAAGGAACTGCACTTAGGTCTGAAAGCCTAAAAATATAATATTTGAATTTCTTACAAAGATCAACTGGGTCACTTACAATTGAAGTATATGAACAAGAAATTATGATATAAATTAAGAAATATACTTAGATATAAATTGAAAAATCGTATTTTTGTGCTATTTTAGCCCGATTTCAGAAAAAGCGTTGCATGAAATGAATGACCTGAAATTTGACAAACAAGTTATTGGTCTAGACTACATCAAATTGAGCATTTACCTCGAAAAAATGTTTCCAGTCACGTCAATTAAATAAAAACTTAATGGAATCCCCTTTAAATCAAATAATTTAACAATTGAATATCCTACTGAGTAAAGTAATTTAGTTATATATTTTCATGACAATAAAACCAGCTTTAGAAAAGTTGCATCAATAATAAGATATAAACGGTCTTATCCGTGTCTTCCGAATATGTTGTCTCCGGGAGAAAAAGTCTTTGAGCAAAAATATCAGGATTATAGCACCGACAGCTAAAATAGCTGACACCAAGCTGGCAATAATAGCAACGGGATTTTTACCATCACCCACTTGTCCAATATTGTTATTCACGTTATATTTATACGTATACTTTGGATCTTCCTGCGTTTTAGAATTGTCGATAAGAATATCTTTCCTGCCTTCTTTTGAGTGGAAAATGTCAACCACAGCTTTAAATGTTTTGCTTGATTCACTCTTATTTGTTATTACATTGTCCTGTCTATCTCTTTCAGGTAGGCCACTAGCAGTTTGTGTTACTTGTGTATCCTGATAAGAGGTATGTGAATTACCTGTGCCGGGAGCTGTAGAAATTTCTAAAGACGTTGCATCAATATCGTCTTCTAAGGGCAGAAATGAGGCACTTTTTACTATCGTTGTCTGTTCTATCAAACTAAAGGGTGGCGTAGTTTGTTCAGCTTTGTCAACAGAATAATTATTTGGCAAATTTGTTGAGGACATATTACTTGAAAATGGTTCAATATTTGCGATAATGCCAGTACGTTTATTTGATAATGTAGAAGAAATTGTTGTTCCAAGTCTATTTGTTGTATTTTGACTAAAGTTATCATTAGAGTAAGTATCTTCCTTTTTTGACAAATAATGTAGCAAACAAGTATCGACTGTGCTGTTTGATGATATTTTATATAAACCTACTGAAGAATGTACGAGAGATATCAACTTAAGAGAGGCATATCTTATGTCAAAATGGACTTCACTTACGGAAGAAATATTTCCATTTAAAGACGTCACTTTAAAGTCTGTATCACTTGGAATAAGCATAAATAAATTAGAATCATTTGACATATAAATCCACCTGTATAGTGCATGTTTCTTTCCAATATCTAATATGTTACTATGATTGTTATCACTGTTATTATAAAACATGCTACCATTATTTACAGGTAATAGTTCATCATTACATGTTGAGTGATCCAATTTAACACAATCCAATGAAAAACCATGTTCCATTGTGACAGTCAATATTGCATCAGGTGAAATAGTAAAACTGGCATTGATTGGTTCATTTGCAGTCACATTTATTGTTTTCAATTCAGCATCAGTTTGAAAATCTACCCGGCCGTCAACAGAACCTAAAATGATAAAAGTTCCAAACGTAGTGAAATAATTCGGTGAATGCCTGTTTGACAATATAAAACAGATGACAAAAATCAATATGAAAAACGCAAGTACTTTTTAACTTTTCTAAGCAATCTTAAAATACAATAACAAAGCATTGGTATTTTAGATCCGTTGATAATTTTATGTAAAAATATTTTTAGGAACGAATATTTCATTTGCATTTAGCTTAGTATGTTTGTTCAATTTTTGCTTTTTAATATGCCGCAATGCTTCTTATGATTAAATGATCTATATCTTACTGATTTTATTTCATAATTATGAACATTGTGAGTTTGTATAATCCACTGCATAACCATGATTTAAATATCCACGCAGTACAAAATAGTAATGGTTAAAAATGCATTATAGTGCCTTATTTAGCAGAATTATAGAATTATACTTACACGCTACGTAAAAGGTATAGTGACGTGTTTGTATACTTGGAATAACAACATAGGTTGAACTCTTGTTTGATAACGCTGGAATAACATTCCAACTAATTTGTGAGTGTTGTAAATTTACGGTGTTGTTTTCGTGTTTATTTCTGCCTGGCAGTTGTTTATCATGTCCAAGTAGAATGATAATAGGATATATAGATGTGATTACTACTCCCATGAACCCTGATAAATTATTTATTCCGTAGAATTCTGATGTAACATTTAAAAGGTATCTACCAATGGCTGATGTTGTCAGATTTGAGCATTTGTCTGTATTATTCCTTTCTTCTAAATTTGGTTCAAAGTTATCAGACGTTTCATTGTTTTTGTTGTCCGTGATAACACATAATCTGATCAAAGTATCTGGAACTTCGGATTGAACAACAAGTGGTTTATCAAATATTTTTTTGCTATTTTCTGGTAAAGTAAATATGTAATGTAAGAGTCCAGTGTCGGCAAGTTGTGGCAGTTGAAGTAGACCACCAGGTAGGTCTATAAGTACAGTTGTCTTGCATGAGGTGATTAATTGCAATCCTGTTAAAATAGAAGAGTGATTGACCATTAAATATTGTATTTATTTTACTCATACATTAATGTTAAAATTTACAACAACGTGCATTTATCATGTTAATACATGTATTTAATGTTTACTTTGAGCTTATCTTTCAGAAAAAATAGAATTTAATATAAGAAATTATCCATCGTTGTAAAATAAAATATGTACTAACCAACATAATTTCAGATTTATTAAAACACACTTAATATAATGAATTATTTATTTAATATATCATGAACTTAATGAAATCTAAAAATTGAGATGAACTTTTATGTCAGTAGAACCTCAGAAGCCTTTGTTAGTTCCGAATAGAATATGAAAATAGCTTGACAAAACACTGTAAACGTATTTCTTCTCATTTACAATATTTTTACATATCTAACCTGATTCTACGGATACATTCTGAAGACCCAAAACATGTCCCAGACGAAAATCATGTTCAACTGTCAGATTCCACGTAGTAAGTTCTGTTGATTTATTCAGATTTTTTATTGTTATCTCAACAATGTCAGTGTTTTCGGGCAAAATAATGACGTCATTTAATGTGTAATGCGTTTCCGGTAGAACTGGAAGAATGTATCTATTCTGTCTTGATTGCACTGAAAAAGGATAATGTAGTTTATAAGTTACTAAATCAAGAAAACATTTGGTATTTCATGTAAACTGCATTATTATATATAGTTTCCCATTTTGCTTTAAAGTGAGTGAAATATTAAAATGTCGTCATTATTGTTTTGTCATTTGTTTGAATGTTTTACATAGAATATATTGTTTGCATCCTTATTTTAAAATGAGAAATACATGAAGAAGATATTAACCAAAAATCTTCCTAATAATTTAATGCATGAATTATAAACAATTAAAGAAGCCTATGTAATAAAATAAAATTCAATCTGATTATTCAGATACAATTTAACAATTAAATTATCTTGATATGTTTAAATTTCTAAGTCCTATTTTGTCAAGCAATAATCAACTAAAGTTGCATATGTTTCATTACATAATTTACTAGAATTTGCAATCTTAACAATTGTTCAAGGTCTAAATTACCAACAGGAAAAGGTGAATTACTTACTGATTTATTCATTATTTCTTAATTTTGCTATAAAAAACCCGTTGTATTCCTTAAATAAAATAAGTATCATTCATACGCGAATATGAACAGAATATATGAGGGAGAATATTACCTTGGGTTATTAAAACGACGACAAAAATTGTTTTTGTTAAGAACAAACCTGAAATAAAAAGTATTGTAAATTGTAAATTTCATATAAACCACCTGAGCTTTTATTTTTCAAATTGCCTTTAGGTAATTTTTTTCCGTTGCCATGCGACACTTTTCTGACAATAAAATAATAAAGACGGGAAATTAATATTTCATGTATCATAGACATATATTATATACTGTAGCCAAGTCGAAACAATATTAGTTATGACAGATAGATAAATAAAGTTCCATCAATTACTTTTCATTTCGAGATAAAATTTTGGACACAAAAAAAGTCTAGACATTTTTTGTAGATAAAGACAAAAAATTTCTTGACACGTTATTGATATGAATCGATAAAAGTAATTTATTCAAAATACAAAACAAGTATATCTTTTTCTCTTACAGTCACTTTATTTACACGAAAAAACATAGATGAAAAAATATACTTACATTTATAACTGGATGAATTAAATTTGGTATACATCTTTAAAACGTTGGATCCATCTTTTATTTCGTATCATACCTCCAAAGGGATTGAATCAATTTCTTAACTCCGAGCAATTTACTTCTATAGCTGTTGCTCCGTAGAAAAAAGTCCTGGAAAAATTTAAATGTTTTGTTTTACAAAGTTAACGAGCATGCTAATATATTTTTCTATCTATAATACAGCTACTTTATACGTGGTCAAAAGTATAGTTCCATTCCTTATGTCAATGAAAGTATGATTGAGTATCCATAACGTCTGTTTGTCGGCATCTTATCAGGTTAACTTCTAAGTTTTTTGGCTTCACGAAGTCTGCGGTCTGTAACAAAACGGTAAACTGATAGTCGCATCGCGGAATAACAAAATATATTATTCTTTCTTTCCAATATCGGATGATACAAAGCAAGCAGTCATAAGAATAAGGAATAACAAGTATTTTGAACTTTCCCGATATTAAAGCATCATTTGTACTCTTGAGCATCGTAAGTAACAAAACAAAAATAACAAAGAAAGAAAAAAATAATGCATAAAATAACATATTTAAAGAATAGATTTATGTCACTTAAGAATCATTTAAACATGAAAACAAAATCTAAAGAGAAATCACTATTATGTTATTTGGCTATTGAAGTCTATAAAGAAATAGAAATTTTGATTCACATTTTTTTTATATATTTCGTAATGTTTATGACATAAAATCACATGTTTGGCAACTACACTAGTTCGTCATTAAAACCTTTTTTATTTACAGTGCAAACAACTGTCGTGAAACTAAGATTTAAAATAATTTGTTGTTTTAGTTTTGTAAAGTAGTTATACCAATATAAGAGGATAAGAAAACATAAACGGGGAAACATAATAAATTACTTTTAGATCACAAATATTGCCAGTGAATTTCCTTTTCTTTCCTTATTTGTATGAATTAGAAACGATTGTGATATCAAATATGTCATTATTATATCAGGAAAGCATATCTCATCCAAATTTAAAATTTTCTTGATTTGATCATTAATACGGAAGCGTATCAGGGCCTACAGTTGGTGAGATGTTTTGCGCTAAGTCGACTTATTTTTATTCGCATTGATAAGATGTTTTTGCATTTCTCAATAAAATTTACTGACAAAGATGAGAAGCTTTTAGGCATTGCAACTAAATTTTTCTCGATATTCTTGAAGCTTTTGTCTCTGCGACAAAAATCCTGTCGAAACTTTTTGATTTCACGACTTTGCTGAAATATTTAGTAAGACGCAAAGACGTTACTCGCATTGACAAATAGCTCATGTAATTCAACAAAGTCTTTTGCGATGATTAAAAACTTCTACATATTACGTATTAATCATAATGTCTTAATGGAATGTTTTATGTATTACGTATTAATTATAACGTCTTCATGGAATGTTTTTGGTCAAAACGAGAAGAGACAAGTTGACATGACGTGAAACGTTTAGATAAGTGGAGGCCCTGATAAGCTTCCGTACATTAATTGTCAAACTATATTTTTTCCTGATTGTATAAGTTATTAAAAGTCACGATAAATGATGTTACAGTAGAAACTCCATGTATTTCTAATTTACAGTTTTTTCTTATTACAACAATTAATTAAATTAAGTTTAGGAAAAACTTTTGGTTTCATATTCAATTTATTTTGCATGAAAAGAATAAATCAATATAGATGTAAAGTCTTATTAAACAAAATATTCTTATAAAAGAGATGAATATATCCCTCATATCAGTCTTTTAGATCTCTCATTTCCTTTATAACAAAACATTTAACATTTATCTAAACAAACATTTGTTACAAATAACACTTAATGAACTATCTTTATGTGTAATTGTTATAAAATATCATAAGATATGTTGCTACTTACATAGTATATCTAATTTGTGTTTAATTTTAAAAGCACTTTTAAATTAGCCCTTCTTAGTCAATTAAGTCACATATCATCCAGTCATATAATCATAGAATCTCAGTTTTTGTTCTTGTTGAGTTGCCGTATTTTAATAACCTTAATGTTTTCACATTACCATCCAATAAGTTGATAAGTACATATTTGATTATCATTGAAATATCAGATTTTTACACACTCAAAAAGTAAACTATAATCCTTTCTTTATTTAAAACGTACAGCTTACAGTCAATTGTGTTTTCCTATAATATCTAATAACTATGATCTGTTTGTTTGTCTTTATCAAGTTCGCTTTTAGGAGTCCATTTATCGACTTTAGTCTGTCTACTGAATAGGAAATAGTAGTGTCAATGTGGAGATACAAGTGATAGTGTTTCATTCATTATTCGTCAAAATCCAATAATATAAAGTTGTTACAGTAGTGTTGCCGTTTTTATTCCGATGCTGAAAACATAATGTTCTTAACTCCTGCTTATCCTTTCTCGTTTTATTATTAAAATGTAGGCCGCATTAGAATTTTGGATAAAAATATTCAATTAAAGTCTGTGCTTTTGAGGGGGATATTCATCGTCAATTATCAATTTATTCATTGCCGTTTCATATCATGATCCTACTGCAATCATATGTTAGGGATACATGATAGATGATGATAAGATTTTGTATTTTAAATATTAAGTTATCTTATTTTGAAATAAATTTTGCAAATTTGCATTTTATTTTTAAATTTAATGAATTTTATTTTCTATTTATTTATTTTCTCTTTATTTTAAGTGCATATAACTTTGATCTTCTCTTATATTTCTTACATCTAAATTCGTTCTTCGTCTTTTCTTGCTTTTGGTTATGCTAAAATCTGAAAAAAATGCTAATAATGTTTTCTATCTGGAAGCTAATCGCACATATTTGTACAACGACCTTGTATTAGTTAATATGTTTTTAAATCAAATCAGGCGATTAAAGGGACTCCATTGAGGTTTTTTGACATGATGGGACTGGAAATATTTTTTCCAGATAAATGTACCATTTGATGAAGGTTTAGACCACTAATCTTTGTGCAAAATTTCAGATCATTCGCGCATTTCGTTTTTCCAGAATAATCATTCAACTTGTAAAAATGACCCAAAATGAAAAGCGTTTAAACACTTAAATCGGGCTAAGAAAAGCATAAAAATACGATTTTCAATTTATTTAAAAGTATATTTCTTAACTATCTTTGCATATATTTCTGTTTAAAGTGCCCCAGCTCATATATGTAAGAATTCAAATGTTATGTTTTTAGGCTTTTAAACCTTAGTGGAGTCTCTTGAATATACATTGGGGATAAAAAAAGCTAGCCAGCCAATCTACGAGCTTAATTTTAAATTTAATTAAATGTTAATAAACCATGTGTTGTATAGCCAGTTGAAACAAAATGGCATCGATAAAGCTTTAAAAGATCATTTAAATATCATCTGGCTTCTTTATATAATCTTATTTACTTCATCTTGTTACGCATTTTTGTTACACGATAACAATCTAGATATGTTCCTACTACGTTTACAGCTAATTAACCAAACGTATAAAAACCTTGCTTAAATTTCGTATAAATCCAGTCCTTTGTAAGTATGTTTTGGTGGAGTGTATTCCACTATTTATTCAACCGCTAAATCTAACATGCATTTCAGCTCATTTATTCTGAAGCACGCGTAATTTGTCGTCTGGTTAATTTTAACATTTGTTTTATTATTTTCCGCTTTAATAATATTATTCTGCAGTTTTGTTCAAAACAGTAGATATTGGACGCCAATTTATGGCAATCTCAAAGGCAAATTTAATAAAATGCTATGAAACAAGCATAATCAGTGGTTCTAGGAGCTTTATTAAATTATCATTCACGAAAAAAGAATACTTTCATCGATAGGTCTGATTATGTATGCAATACAGGTTGACACAAAACAAGACTACTGGTTGACTGTTGACAAGGTGAAGTTGTAGACAACAACAGCACGGAAAGTAGTTTCTACCAAGAATGCAGCAGCTCTAATAATAATATGTCTAATATCATTTATCAATTGCCTTGTTTAACTGAAAATAACATTTTAGATTTCAAAAGAAAACGAAACAAACAAATAAAACAGTAGTTATTAATAACAATAATTTAATGTACTGAATTTATACCTTTATATAAGAAGTAGTCATTAATATATTGATTTGGATTTAAAAAAGAATTATGTGCAGAGAGATATTGTTATACAGTATGTATTTAAGTTTCCGGGTTGTCATTAAGATTAATAACTAATTACTAGCTCTGAAACTAACGTTGTACCGTTGTTGTACAGGCACTGATTATATATCATTTGATACGACAAAAAATTGGCTATATCTTTTTCAGATGAAAATAATTACACATAAACGAACACATGCTATTTACTGATAAATATTTGATGAAAGTATGTTGTTTTAGTTCATAGGGGAGTCGGTTGACGTTTAAAATGGCTACATTTGCATAAAACAATGTCAGGCCTACCCAGTGCAATACATTTACTCCTGCGTTGTATTTGTTTATAAATATCTTCCTAAATTGTTCAGTTGTTTTTGCGACATTAAGAAGTTAGATATCCATTGTATCAAATTTATGCTTAAAACTCTCCAGACCATGAAAGTGTGATAAAATAATTTTACAGATCGTATGCGATGAAAAGAAGATAATATAAAGTTAAACTTAATGCGAACTATGGAAAAGCAAATTTTACGCTTCTTCATAGTTTAATACTGTAAAAGTATTAGTTTAATACTGTAAAAGTATTTATGAAAATTCAGACACACACCGGCATCATACCAAAGATCATAGTATTTCATTTTAAGATATTGTTATACATTCTTGTTTATGTGTGATATACTTAAAATAATAAGGAAACATTCAATTTTTGTTTTTCATTGATATTGCCGTCTTTACATTTGGCCAAGATGAAAATTCTTTAGAATGTTTTTATTGTTTTGTAAATATAATATTGCCGTTTATATGATAGGTTCTTGGGAATAAAGTATCATATTTTGATAAACGTGCCTATATATAATGCATTAAGGTATTAAAAAAAATATCAATTATACAACATATTGCATTTGGAAATATAATCAAGAATTATTCCTAGGTGTATATACTAGTTTCCCGACTGCTAACTAATTGAATTGACATTTTAGTGCATTTATGATATATGATATAAAAGAATAATATATCAAATACTAAATGGTGGGATGCTTTAAAGCTAAATGATGTTATTAGATTTGTCGCATTTATTATGTTTGTTTGTTTGTTTGAAGTCTATATGTGGTATGCATCTCCCTTAAATGTTTAGTGGTTAATTTGATAAATGTCATACAATATACCATCTAAATGTTAAAAGGCCCATGGTGGCTGTGTATTAGAAATGATAAAATTCATTTTATAATGTTTATATAACTTTTAGCGTTATCTTGAATAATTAAATAAGTTGAAGATAGCATTTCAGTCTTTGATCTTAAATCATGTAAGCCATAACATTTTCAGAAAATGCTGAATTCCGTAAAATCATTTATTTCAATTCTTAAAATTCTGCAAACAAATTGACTCTATACTTTATTAGATATTTGTAAATTAGTGGACACTGTGCGATTAATTTTAAAATTCTTTAACTAGCAAATTAACACCACAGAACAGTAGTTATTCTATTTTCAGAATATATTTCATTCAATCTAAATTTTAATTTCTGTCACAGATAAAAATTCTAAAGATCTTTTTCTTTTGATAACATTGCACGTCAAACGTCACCCAAATTGCATTCATTTTGAACAATGTTTAGAAATTGAATGACAAAATAATCATGGCGACAGATTTTAATGTTAGATTCTTGTGGTATTTTCGCACTGTTTTATTTGTTTTCATTCATTTTACCTTATTACAAAATTAGCAAGGAAGTAAATGCAAGAAGGAATATGTTTTATTTTTAAAATTGTATAAACGATCTTACACAATATATCATAAATTATAAATTGATATTATTATTATTATCATTTTATCTTATCGGTGGTCTTTTATTAGATGAAGCAAATCTTAACATAAGAATTAAATGAATCAATAAAAAAGAATTAGATAAAGGCAAAATTAAAACAAACGCTACAATGTACCATTTCCTAAGTATAGTTTAACAAATTATTCTGCAATAACATGATACATGCCGTTTATTTAAGAGTTCAACTAAGGTTCAAATACACTTAATGTTCTTAGTGCTAGGACAATTTATCCATTTACGAGAAGATTTACTGCCAATTATTGTCATGGACAAATGAGGATGTTCTTTTGTACAAGATAAGCATTAATTTATTACCTATACGTATGTTGACTTTACATATAAAAAGGTCTATTTTTTAAGTGTTTTGTAGGTATTTCTTACCTTTACGTTTGCAGAAAGTCTATGCTTTCAATGACTTCCATTTCTAGTGGTGATTTGCAAATTAACATAAAAAGAGTGTTTGTATTTTAATATCCATTTAAAGGATACAACAACAACCAAAATATTTATTTGTTAATTTGACTTTGCATTTTATGTCCCGTTATTTCGGCTTTAAAAACAATAATTTTAGAAATAGCTAATTCGTGAATCAATGACAAACTACTTCGTGTAAAGTTCAGGTTTCATTTCATATCCTATTTTATAAATATAACGTTAAGGCACTCTACACATGTTGACAACAAAACTATAGCTACACAAGTTGAGTAACCTGGTTTAGGAAGAATAAACGTTGTACTATGCACATTTTTGTCTCTTCAAAATATGTGACTTTTATTTTATGTGTATGAATGTAATATTCAATTCCAGACTTTCATTAAGATAGGTTTATTGTTTTTTGCTTGTACATTGCATTATCATTTTGTTTGCATTTTCAGAATGTGCTGGTGTTATGTGTCTTATATTTTATAACAAATCGACAGTCATATCAACTTTTTTGTATGCAGAATTGAACTGAGATATCCTGCTAGAACAAAAGACAATAATTTATTATATATATTTAGCTGACCGTTTTAAGACGCTTAATAATTATTTTGTCAAAAGTGATGAATGAAACTTATCAATTTGTCAATATCAGTTGTTTTTTCTGATTGTCAGAAAATGGATTATAAAGTAAGACAGTGAAACGTTTTTCTTTGTCTAAGCTATACCGAGAATGCTTTGTTAGTTAGTAAGATCAACAAGGTACAGCAGCATAAACAGAACGCAGCCTTTATAGTATTCTAAAGAGACGGCGCCCGAAAGGACATAACGGAAGGCAAGGGAAACAAACGGTGTGGAGGAGGTGCCAATTTGATTATCTTGCCGGAACCTTTTTATAATATTTGGAAACGAAATTCATTAGAATGTTTACTTATTATATGGAATAACAAGCATGGTCAATCATCTCTAAGAGTCTTTAAGATTGCTACTTTAATCTATTTTTGCAAGTTGAATTGAAGTTAAGAATAAGCAATATAAAGTTAGCAAATAATTGGCTTTATATAAATTACGAAGTTGCCTACTGTTGCTTGATGAATTATATATGAAATCGTGTTTTGCCAGTTCTACAATCACCTTACAATGATGTTAACGCAATTATACGTATGTTCCTTTATTCTAGTTTTAAAATGTCATAGGTTTTCAGATTCGTCTTCTGTTTATCTGAGATAAATAAATATCGAAGAATACAAGTTCATATATTTACATATTTAAAGGGCAAACAAGATCTTTCACTAATAGTAATTGTCGTTTTCTATGATTTATTAGACAGTAAAAGCTAAATAGTCGTTACAGATCAAATATAAATATTACATTAGATTTTATAAAATAATAATATATCTATAATATATGATACAGATAACTCCTTAATGTGATATTTAGAAACATTTTAAACAAAAAGAAAAAAGAAGTATGAGAGGTGTTACGTCACGCTTAGGTATTAAAAATGTTTAATGCTTTAAAAAATAATCTGATGCAATGTATGAAGTTCACAAGGTAATATGATCTTGAAGGAAGTCGATATTTACTATATTTGGAATAGCCTGTTCTGATTTATTTTATTTGCGATGTCACATGACAATTTGCATAATATTTGTTTGACAGTGATGAATAACCTTTAAGATAACATGTTAACATATGATAACTAAGGTGGCAGTTTCAAGAGTTAACAAATGAATTGTGTTATTTTCCTTCGGGTGTCTATATGTATTTAATTATACGACGTCAACATATAACTGTCATTGTTAATATTATGAAGTGAAGGGTACATCGCCATCTTGTAAAAATCAGAAATCCTTTAGGAGCATAGTCATAGAGATATTAGCATAAATGTCTATTAATTAGACTTTTTTGTTTTTTGTTTGCGTGTCTTGTCATAAAACGTCTACATTTATTAATATGTGGTCAAATACCGAATACCGATTTTCGGGCATTATACAAATAAAATATCTAAAAAGCATACTTTCTTATAGAAAAACTTAAAAGATGTTGAATTGAAACGCTAATTTAAAAATGATTAATAAACTATCTTACAAAGAAACATAATTAAAAGAAGACATAAAGAACTTATTTTCAATTAAAAACAAGTAGTAAACTATTAATTTTGTTAGAAATTATACTTGCGTCCGTGGCCGAGTGGTTAAGGTCGTTTACTTCAAACCACTTGCCCCTCGCCGCTGTGGGTTCGAATCCCGACAGGGACTTTGGATTCTTTCATGTGAGGAAGCTATCAAGCTAGCTTACGGAACGTCGGTGGTTCTACTCAGGTGCCCGTTCGTGCCTGAAATAATGCACGGAAGGGCACCTTATGTGTTCCTCCACCAGTAAAGCTGGAACGTCGCGATATGACCTATACTGTGTCGATGTGACGTAAAACCCAAAACAAAACAAAGAAATTATACTTGTGTGTAGGCCTTTGTTCTGTCAATATTGTGAATGATCAAATATCTAGAGAAAACAAACAATTTACGTACTCGCTTTCTTTAATACGTAAAACGTATACTTTTTATTAAGTATTTGAACCACCTTTATTGATCTCATTTACTAAATGAGACAAAAATGTGCTGAGTTGTGTCTATTTGTCTTCTTAAAGCTTTCTTTTACTGCAATAATTGAACATTGAGATGGAACTTGATCACTTGGTTCATAATTAAGACCATTGAGGCTGGTTTGCTTATTTTCGAGTTGTCCTCGTTTTCATTTAACGACACTTATATGAAATGTTTTTTAATAGGCATGATGGGTTAGAGTACCTGGTGCTTAAACGTTCTATTTTTTTTAAGAAATTTTAATAGAGCCTTCGCATTGTATCAAAATATTACAAAACAACACATTCTTACTGAAACAATCATTATTCAAGAAACCGTTTCAGTCTCTGATAGTTTGCTTAAAGTCGTTATGTTATGTAAGTTATTAATCCTAAGTGCATTTGAAACATATAAACTTTACAGTGAATTGTTCATATCAAACACTTTGTATTATTATTTTTGCACAACAATGAGGAAATCTGTCACACAAACACCAGTCACAAAACTAAATTTAGTATGGGCATAATGTATCTTTGTAAATATTTCTTATTGTCATATTCAATCTTTTATACATAGTTCATGAATGTACACGTTATCATTTTCGTCTTTTCTTTTCAGCATATGTTTTAAAGCAATACAGCGTGGATAAATTGCTTTAAACAACTTAAAAGATGTTGAATTGAAACGTTAATTTAAAAATGATTAATAAACTATCTTACAAAGAAACATTATAAAAAGAAGACATAAAGAACTTATTTTCAATTAAAAACATGTAGTAAAATATTGATTTTGTTAGAAATCATACTTGTTAGTAGGCCTTTGTTCTGTCAATATTTTGAATGATCAAATATTTAGAGAAAACAAACAATTTACGTACTTGTTTTGTTTAATATGTAACAGATATACTTTTTCTTAATCAGTATTTGAACTACATTTATTGATCTCATTTACAAATTGAGAATTAAATAGGTTGATTTGTGTCTATTTGTCTTATTAAAGCTTTCATTAATTGCAATAACTACACATTGAGATCGAACTTGGTCACTTGGTTCATTTTTAAGACCACTGAGGCTGGTTTGCTTTTTTTCGAGTTGTCCTCGTTTTCATTTAACGACACTTATATGAAATATTTTTTTTAAATAGGCATGGTGGTTTAGAGTTTCTGGTGCTGAAATGACCTAATTTTTAAAAAATAAATTTTAATATAGCCTTCGCATTGCATCAAAACATTACAAAAGAACACATTCTTACTGAAACAATCATTATTCAAGCACTTCTGTATTCATAATTATTATCAGAAACCGTTTCAGTCTCTGATAGTTTGCTTAAAGTCGTTATGATATTTAAGTTATTAATCCTAAGTGCATTTGAAACATATAAACTTTACAGTGAATTGTTCATATCAAACACTTTGTATTATTATTTTTGCACAACAATGAGGGAATCTGTCACACCAGCACCATTCACAAAACTAAATTTAGTATGGGCATAAAGTATCACAGTGATGCAACTTTAACCAAAACAGTAAAGAAGATATTTCGCTGAAAAAATCGATATCATTTACCTTTTTTAGGGTTAAGAAAATATATAACTATAGTACATTCAAAAAGATGTTTATTTGATACAGTTATATGTACAAATACTTTCAACTAACATAAAAAAGACTGAAATAGATTCATATATATTCCACATTTTGTGCTTGTTGAATAATTAATGTAGCAAAATGTCAATTGAAATTACTCATTATTTCGGGAAATATTACAGCTCGGGATTCATACAGCAATATTAGAAATGCGCTGTACTTTTTTTATCAACTCAATCATTATTTGTTACTTCATTAATATTAACGTCTGTATTTGCTTCAAAACGTAAATATATGCAACACATATTAGTGTCGCTATTTACTCTATATATAACTTCCAAACAAAAACATGTTTCAGCAATGTTTACATAACTCGAGACAAAATTGCGCAGAGGTGAACAATTCTACCTTAAATCAATAAATTTTAAAGCGTTTACCTTATAAGAATTTGCGATAACGTTCGGATTGTAAACATCAATGATGATAAAAAAAGCAAGAGAAACGTTGTATTTTTAACCTATTCACAGACAGTATTCGGACAACAGTGATAATACGGTAAAATGTTCTTATCGAAAAAAAGCATGATTTTTTCGAAGACTGTTATTTTAGCAATATATACGTTTAAACGCCATTTGAGAACTTACTATTATAGATAATTCTTATAAATAAAAAATGATTTTGTCTTAATAATCAATTTAGTGCTATACATCCATATTCACAACGATCATTTAAAGCATTGTCTGCAGATTGGAAAATAAGTGTCCTAGGGCTACTGTTTGTGCTTGTTAACTTGCATATTATCATATTAACTTTCACGAAACTATAAATTGATATTTTCCGAGCGGGATAAAAAAAATCATGCCCTAATGGTTATTCAGAGACACCGATAATAAACACTGAGCAGTCTAAAACAGTTTAACGGAAACCATTATCATGTTTGATTGGACATTATTGGAATTATTCATAACATTTTGGTGCAATATGGAGAAACATGCAAATACGAGTACTTGGCTGTCCACTTGACCCTATTTGAGTTGAGTCTCATAACCTGAGGCCGTAGTTACCAATCCAATCCTGACCAATGTGTACCTTTAAATAACTTCACATTTAAATATATAATTATAGAAAGAGAGTTATTGATGTCATAGCAAACAGATCCTATATTTTTAAATGCAGAATAACACATATAACCATAATACGATGTGGCTGAAATTTGTTTCTCCAGCTATTTCTGTTATGTTATTGATGCTATATCTTATTCAGGTGTTATTAATAACAGACTACCTGAAGAATGGCCAAAAACGGCATAATTGAAAATGTTGCAGACTCGATTTGATTGAGCCTGGTGAAACTACATTCAATATAAGACGGAGTTATGATACCCTTAAAGAAAACATAAACAGTATGAAATGACTATAATCTCAGAAACATTATCCTCACCGTCGAAAATGTACCTAATAACATACACCACTTAAGCCGCTGCTTGAGGGCTTGCAAGATGTTGCTCTTTACATTATCTCTTATGAACGGACTCAGTAAAACCGAGTCTGCATTTTTCATATGATATTTTTATTTCATTGCTTAAAATGAATCTACACCCTTTTTCAAAACAATGGTTGCCTAATGTACTTATGTCAATTTTGTTTATATTTTGTAGACCATTCCATACTTTCAAGTTCAAACTTTTAATATTGCTAGAGCCAGTGCTAAGGGACACAAGAAATGTTGCTTTTTAATTATAAATCATAAACAGACTAAAAAGGAAGGTAAACAATTGTATTAACTTCTCGCCAGTTATTTGAATTACGAAACTAAAATTTTAATCCCTGACAAATAAATTATCTTAATTGAATAACAGTTCCCTGGTCCTGCTGCCATGGCAAGTCAGGGTAACTGTTGATTGAATTCACCCGGAAATGTGATGATAATCAAATTTACACTGTGACCTTTTAATATAAAGATATGATTAAAATCAAATGCATGGAAGCAACAACATAGTTTAAATAAACTGACTTTTTTATATCAATGATTAATTGAAAACGGTCAAATTGGAAGCATCAGGGTTAACAAATAAAATGCAAGGTTATAAGCAAGATATTTTTATAGACTCAGAGTTCAGGAATTAAAATTTAAAGAAAGCCCCAAATGGAAGTAAAGAACGACTTCTATAACTTCACAAGATATGTAAATTACATCTTTTAATTCAAAGCTATCTGTCAAAGATTTTAGGATAATTTGCTAAACAACATTTTGATATAGACTGATGACTGATATGAACGAGCTGTCACAACTAGATTTGTAGAGTATTTGTTTGCTCAGGATCCTACCAATGAATGATTACAATTTCCCAAAGGTGTATTAAATCTTACAGATGTCTATAGGAATATATAGCAGCATGCAATAAATGTCAATGTTAATATTATGATATGAGAGCTCAACATAATGTTGTAAAAATCAGAAGTCCATTAGGAGTCACAACCAAATTATCATAAATGTAGACTTATTGCACTTCTTTTATCTCCATTATGTTTTATGGCACATAACATCAAAAGCGTCTAATAATAAATGATAAGTGCCGTTTATGTTGTTGTATTTAGATACTTAAATTATGATATTTAAACACCTATATGCATATAATATATATCCTTTTATACAAATATTGTGATCAATATTGTTTTCATTACAATCAGCACGAATGACATTACGTCATTGAGTTGTCAATCAACCTTGATAGATGCAACTTTCAGTACATTAACACTGATGTTCACAACTTGTTCACTTCGTATCGCTGAATGGCTGAAGGCTTATCATCAGAAATTCATTATTGGGTTCTTGATTTATACTAACAAAAATCTGAGTTTGTGTAATATTTTGGATAAGTAATATATATGTAAAATAAAATGCATAACAATATACATAAATCTACGAAATGATATCATCATAAAGCTTATCAATTCTAAAAAAAAGTAATTGCTTTAGATGAACAAATACAGTTTGTTTTTGTTTGGGTTTAATGGCGAAACTGAAACATTACTAGTGATACCGCACAAACCACTTTAATAAGTAACAATGAGCTGATACAAGTGTATTTCTGAAATATTATACTTCCTTCAAGTAATAGGTCAGGATTTTTGATGGAATTGAGGCAATAAGTTCTCTCTAAAATCCTGCCGTTCTGACATAAGTTTTATGTGTATTCAAGTTAGAATCTATTTAAATTGTATTCTGATAACTTCTCGTCTGTTTTCTTACGTTTTCGAATTTATAATAACTTAGATTTGATAGAAAAGCACATACATTTTTATGAATATCAATAAATAGTAAGTCGTTTACTTAGTAGAATATTATTCAATAAAATTACGTTTGTGATTATTTACATAATGTACTATTAATCATTACATTTATGAATAAGTTACATGAATATTGCACATACACATTTCATAAATATTTTTTTTATAGGAAATGACAAATTAAAAGACAAATAAAAGGTTGAATAATGCAGATTCGATTCCATTGAGTCCGTTTATATAAAATACTAAATGGTGTGGCAGCTCTTACGGCATAATGCGGTATTTTTTTACACTATTCTATGATTCCGAAACAGCAGAAAAATATATTTACACCGTATGTGTGTGTGTTTTTTTTTTGGTGATTCTTTTTTCAATTTGCAAATGAATTTATTCACGGTCACTCAACAAATCTGTATTATTAATTTCCTAATAGAAAATCTTCTTAATGACCGTCACAATGTAATTCTGTCAGATTCTGAAAGAAAAGCTAATCAACGCCTAATCCGACTTATCGCGCTTGCATTAACTGTTATAGAGACTTCATATGGTTGAAGCAAAACATTTTGAAGCAAAAACAATACTGGAATAGAAAACGTCCTAACAGTGTACTTATAACTCCAAATTGTACTTCAGTTTAAAAACTTACTGCGCATTTTTAAGAAAACGGATATATTTGTAGATGAACATTGCATTCAAGAAAGATTATGAATAGAGAAAACAATAATTTTATTTCACAAACAATTTTTAGATAGATAGCTCATTTAACAAAATATACATATAACAATGGCAGGATAACGTGTCCAGGGCATGGTGCTAAACGGTTGTTTCTCCATCTTTATGTCATATCAGTTTCAAATGTTTGCATGAAGCTAAATGAAAAAGAGAACTAGACCGTACAGAGTAGAAAATTTCCTCCGATGGAATGAAAGCGGTGGGAAAAGTTAACTTATTGGATTTTCACGAATAATCAATAAAAATATTATCATTTGTATCTACGCATTGCGAGTATCAGTTTACATTCCTGTCTTTTTTAAGTAGGCAGTTTTTGCTTAAAATTGGCCTCTTTAAAGCTAGCTTGAGACTGATTATTGCAATCTGATATTGCGGGAAAACAAACTTGCATTGTTTTAAACAGAAAGATGTACGTAATTGATAGTTTGATTTCAGGTTGGATTGTACAAAGCAGAAATGTAAGTGATACAAAGAATAATACTTTAAAGCATATACATGTATACTACATGAGAAGTGGATCGTATGCACAAAATAATAAAATCGAAAAAATAAACAAAAACAAATAAAAAATATTTTATCGTCATATTTTATCATAACTGACCGATTTTGTAAAATGCCTAAAATTTGTTTAATGATATAAAGTAAAGTGAACTATTTATAGATAATTTAACGGTATCACAATTACCATGGTTTGTTAAATAAAATGTTCAATTTATACCAATTTACCGTTCAAAGAAATAGTTCGATATTTCAAATTGATGAGGATGTTAGTTATATTTCATTTGAATGTGTATGAACACTTGTTAGTTAAATGTTTAAATAAATAAATGTTTGGACTGTTCTTGTAATTTCGTGAATAATTTCGGACTTGTTGTTAAAAAGAAACATTAGATAAAGTGCTTATGAACATTTGGCTTTACTAAATTTATATATAAAAAAACAGTGTTCATGTGCATTTTTGAAATAACATTTTACGGATCTGAGTGTAGGACAAAAGCCCCCCCCCCCCGGAAGAAAGCCCCCCCCCCGTCTAAAAATGACAAGGTGGACAAAAGCCCCCCTATGAAATTTACACATAGGACAAAAGCCCCCCCCATCAAAAAGACAGGTAGGACAAACCCCCCCCCCATTTTTTTTTTTCACATGCACAGGTGCTCAAATTCATCAAATTTCACACAAACTTTTAAATAAAAATGAAAAGAATTTGTTTTAATGTTTATTTTTAATGTTTATATTGAAGTGTTAACAAAGTATATGATAACAGATGAAATAATGCATGCATGCGATACTGAATTCATAGCTTTTCATATACACAACAAGGGTCAGAAGAGTAGTAATGTTTAATCACTTTTGTAAATTTGTAAAGGGATCAAATTAATATCCTTAGCTTTATGTCACCTACATGTGATGTCCATACATATCTTTTAAACACATAAAAAACACAACTTTAATACACTATATGTAAATTTGATTGACCATGGAGGGGGGTGGCTTTTGTCCTACCTTTACTTTTTTTATGGGGGGGGGGCTTTTGTCCTATGTGTAAATTTCATGTGGGGATTTTGTCCACCTTGTCATTTTTAGACGGTGGGGGGGGGGCTTTCGTCCGGGGGGGGCTTTTGTCCGTATCCCTACGGATCTGGGTATGTCTTGGATTATGATTTGAAATTATTTAATCACGGATCGTTATTTTTAAAATATAATGTAGAAAATTGCCAAATATTGTATTATTCTAAGCAAATTCAAAACGTAAAACTAACACTTGTTATTTATCTTATTTTCTTGAAATGAGCTTGCGTTGAAAGTGCAGTCGTATTTGAAAGAATAAATAATTTATGTTTATTCTATCAAAATTTATGTGTTTATGTCTTTTATTAAAACTTTGTGATTTTCAATCTAAACATGTACGAGAGTGTAACAATATTCTGCTAATGAAGTCAATTATTTTTTTATCCAATATTTGTAGTACGACCACAACATTTCATGCAATCAAATATACAATGATGGACGTGAAAGGCTAGGACAAAACAAAGTTCTATCTTAATTTTATCCTAGTACTTTAAAAGCTCTTTAAGCCCTTGAAAAACCTAAAAGTTTCATTACTCAAAACTAAATATAGTTTTAGTGTCTTTTACCAATATCCGAAATGGTACCCAATAGACATATAGCCAACCTTTTTTCCTTTTCGACAATTGATATAGTAATGGTGATTTTATTTTTTATATGGAAGACAAAATACTATTTTCAGGTTTTCCTACATTATGTACAACTTATTTCATATTCAGGGCTACTTGCTTTTGGTGATTAGCCTCTAATATGTTCTAAATAAATTTTCCACTTCTAAAGGAGGAGGCATGATGTGCGCGTTCATTTTCAGTTAAAACTGACGTATATAATCAAATGAAATTTATACCCAACAAATCAGGAAAAAGTGTTATAACAGTGTTGATAAAGAAATGCTTATTCAATTATTTCACCAGACATTCTGGCTATTCAATGACGTTAACATGCTTTCATCAATGGAAATAAAAAACGCTGTCTATTGAGTAGCAAATTGCTTGTCAATTATCATTTGACCTTTAACATTTTGTCCGCCTCTTTTCTTCTTTATCAATAATTATTTACATATTGTTATCATATAATAATACACTTTTTTATAAATAAAAAGCAATATGATACTATTTAAGAGGCTTCATGAAAAGCAAAATGATGTCATTACAAATGGATATAAAATTGTATCTTTTTTCACAGTTTAATTGCAGACCTTTACTGATCCTCCATAGAGAGATATTCCCTACAATTTTTATTATTATTTTTTTATTTTTTGTATAATATTTGCTTCAATTTTTATAAGTGAGACCCATATAGTGAACACAACGTACTGTTTAACAGCAATTAAAGTAAATAGGTATATGATAGAAGGTTAGAAATACAAAGAGTAATTACGTTGAATTTATTTAGCATCAGACGTAATAATAAATCACAAAATAAAGAACTATATATAGAAATTCATGGCAAGTATGAGATATATGATCCGATATTATATATCCTTATATAGCAGATACTAATCTGTTCTAGTACAATATAAGAACATCCAAAATAAACATTTCTATTGTTTTTTTATCAGTATATGAAAGATTTGTGGAAAATGCTCCCATTGCAGACCTAAGAGTTTTTATAAATTCTGTATTTATTGTCCACCGACAAGACACCTGTCAAAATACAATACGGAAAACATGTGTCACTGCAGTGAAAAATATCATTTTACAGTGAAAATACGGAAAATAAATAATATGTATTTTATTTCATCAATATTACTCAATATTTCATTTATAATTATATGATAAATCATATTTATAAAACCACTTAAACATTCTCTGATCTTTATACGAATGTGTCCATCTAAAAACAAATGTCTATAAAAACTTACTTAAAAGAATTACACTCTAACTTGTGATTTAGTCGGATATGAAACAAGTATTAAAACATCTTATTTAATGTGCAAAGTGTTTATGTGAAAAATGCGTACATATTATGTACAAACGGATTGTAACGAGTTTCAGACTTTTTTATGAATAAAATGGAAATAGGAAGACAGTTCCAAAATCTTGATATTGTTATCAGTTGTTCTGTTTATGTCTAAACACAAAGCAACACAAGTCAAATCTTGTACAAATATACTTGACAATTCAATAGTTAAGATATCTGTTAATAATTCATGGTATTCAAAGGAACTCAAAATTACAATAGCTAACGTAGACGAGGATTTAGTACTAGGTTCATCAGTTGATCATAAAATGCTCCTTAATAACACCATAAATGACAAAAAATCGTTGATGGTGAAATAATTTATTCTTTTAGACGAAATGTGATACAGCATGCCTAAATAATTCTTCCAGCAGTGAGATATATCATGCAAGGAAGATTGATTAAATCCAAGCGTTGAATAAGATGTTTCATTTGGCGATTCTTTATTTGTCCTTTTCATCTATGGCCTTGTGTATTACTTGAACAATTTTGTATTCATTTAAGAAAATCTTTTCAGTCTTTTTTATGATAAATGCGTTATAAGATAACTTCTTAGTAGTATTTTGACTTCCATACTAAATACTGAATCACTATAATTATACCGATTGCCAACAGAATTAAAGATACAAAGGATAATTCGTGTATACAGCAAATGAGTACGTTTTAGGAATCTGTAACAAGATACCAAAAATAAACAGTTTTTGAGAAATAAAACTGATAGCATTTTTGAGACATTATGGGCTTTTAAATAATGATTAACAAATGATTATTTCTATATAGATGATGAATTTTTGTCTACTATATTTTTTTGAATTCAATGTCAAATTCACACAAATTAACTAATTATATGTCTAAGAGTTGATAAAATAAGCCAATAATTCTTAAATTTATAATCTCAGAACGAACTCGTTCGTCTCAATAAATAACATTATATGACACACATCGTGGACATTTCCTTTGCTAATAGTTCTTTTGGGAAATTATTTGCACAATTACCAAAGACAGAACACTTTCCTCTTTTGCCTTTAAACAATAACTCTATCTGAAATGATTGCTTAATATTAATCAGTTTATTTAAGCTGTAACTGCTTATCAACAGCACAAAAAAGGATACAAATTAAAACCGACTTTCAAAGTTGATAAATAAAACAGACAGAGTATGCTGATGGGTGGCCAAATTATAAACTTATTTGCTGACCGGTTCACATGAGCTCAACATTAAATCGTCTAAGATCTGATTATCCAAATAAATTAGTTTGATATATTTACCCAATGGGCCCATTTGTCTCAATTTCATCCCGTTAAAGGTCACGTTTCCCGACCGATTAATTTCTTTAATGAGCGTAGATGGTTGTTGTTTGAACAATTACCAAAGGCATTCATCGGTTAACTTTCCATATTCAAAATACCCGGTATATGTTTGTAAAGATATCTATATTTTGTTTTAAAGGTAATAAAGAAGTATTTAATATTTCAATTTTAGATTAATAATTATGGAAATATACAGTTTATATAAGCACTTGCTCAGGGTAAATAAATTTTAATATAATTGTTTGGAAGATGTATACTTGTTACGTCTTTAACACATTTTATAACAATATCCTATTTACTTGTTTTTGCTTATATCAATTTTTAAAAAACATGATATATGCCCATTGTGAATTAATCCACTTTAAAGTGTAAAACTGTATTCAGGTGTATATGTTACACAGTTGAAAACAACTAATAAATTGACTTTACTGTGTCTAATATGAATATAAAATATTTTAAAACAGTAAAACAGAGGCATAACAGATTCTAAATTATAAACAAATAATCAAATACTTAAAATATTCTATTGAACAGATCCTGACGAATAAAAGGGCACACACAATTTTGGGTTCAGGACAATAACTTTTGGCTTAAAATAATCTTAACATGAACTGAATAAAATGTCTAAACTAGATTTATTTGTTTTTATAAGAGAGGAAACAGTGATATGACTGATTATATTTCCTAAGAGCGTTGCAAGATGTGTGCTTATGTCTTTTTTATAATTATATTGTATCATGTCTCGTGGTGATAAAATGTCGTTGTTGATACCGTTAAAGACTTGTGTGACTTAAACGAGTATACAGTGAAAATAACTGAAAACGAAATCTAACTTAACACGGTGAAACTAACTATATGCAGTCTGAATATCTCAGATTTCTGTCAAAACAAAAATACAGACTCATTATACAAGTGTTAATTATACACCATTGATATTCAATAACGAATACTAGAACCCAATATGATAAAAAATTCAAAATTTGATAAACTACCATTACCATAAAAACTACAATGCAGTTGTGCTGCCTGAAGGTTAAAACATTGAAAATGTTATGTATGATGTATATAAGATGAGGTATAACAAAAGCAAAGCTTCTTACAGACGCAGTATGCAATTTTAATTTAGCTGGGCATAACAAACATTTACATTATTCTGCAAATATGTGCATGCATGACACATGGCTGACGGACTTTGTGCATTTAGTTCATAAATTTACCAAGATATAGAGGTCAAAAGCAATGGACATAAAGAATCGACATATTTCTGAATAATTACTGATGGCCGGAAATAGTGTACTCGGTTTCGTGGCGAGGCAGGCGACACTTTGTCAGATAAACATTACACAGTGCATGATTTAAACAAACGTCTTGACAAGATATTATATTTTGCATCATTAATGTCTGAATAAAATAGGTGCAATAATGAAAAAAATAGCGTAACTTTCTTTTGTAGAGTTCAATATATTTAATTTTGATAGTTGTTGAGAAGTTAACAAATATTGCAAACAGATCTATGTCATGAAAATATTAATAAATGAAGGTTACATCATATCTGTTTGAATAATTTACATATTCTGAATAATATTGTTTTCTTTTCGGAAACTTTAAAAGTATATTTTTTCTTCTTTATTTTGGCGGATTTATTTAATGTGTATATGTTTTGAATGCAAAACGCAACTCATGGCTCTTCGGTAAAAGCCTTGTTATAGGTTTCCTAATTAAGATTTTCTCAACATTTGTTACAATGTATCTTTAATCTGGCACTTTCTGAAAAGAGAACTAATCAATACTAGATCCGACTTTTCACGCTTGCATTAACCGTTACATCCGCGAAATCATGACCAGAATATCACATTATTGCCTCAAATCGTTGATGCAATAAAAACACCTTTCTGAGAAAATCAAGTATAAGACATGTTCTTACAATTTAATGTTGTTTTTTATATTGTTTTCTATTTCTTATCAATCTCAAGAGATTCACGTTATCTTAAACAATTGCCTGTCCTTCGTAGGCAATGTACATAATGTTGTTTAAATGTATGTCTAAAGTATTCTCCTCAATTCGCAATTTCAATGGCAGTTGAAGAATGCTTTTTGAACCAACTTTCTATAAAACAAAATGATTGATTGGCAAGATGAAAGGTGGGGAATTATATATCTGGAAAATATTGAAAATCCAGGCTTTCTTCTCATATACAACCTACAGATTGTATAATCATGTTGATTTATTGTGTGAATGTAAACGTAATTAACCGATACAAATTTAACTCTTTTTCAACACTTTCTGCAAAAGGCTCCGCTTTGAAAAATAAGTTAGAAGATTAGTCACAAGTCATAAAATATGTTTCTATTAATATGTCTTTTTCTAAAAAATAAAATATTATTCATTTTTTCTGATTGTCCTTTCTCATTAATACTTTCGTTTAACAGATGCAAACAAGATATGTTTGTAAAACATGTATGCCCCCTATCGGCAGCCAATTTGTCATGTGATCAGGTTATTATGCATGACTTCTGACCCAGTGAACAAGCAATTAATAAGGGTTATCTAGTATCTACTGGTCATGACTGGTCACAAGGTAATAATTATTGTGACCCCATATGTTGTGTGCAGCAATTAAAGTTATTAAAAATCTTACCAAATAATATGTACATAAATTTTATGAATCACATTAGCCTCATTAATGACAGCCAAGTTGTTATATTACATAAGACCTTCAAATGTGTATACCAAAAGCACATAAAAATATCAACCAAGGCAACTTGAGTTGTTGAGTTATTGGTCAGAAACAGTCATTAAGTACAAGGTCACTATGACATTGACCCCTTGACCCCAAAATCAATAGGGGTCATCTACTGGTCATGACCAATCATCATACCAAGTTTGAAGTTCCTAGGCCTAAGGGTTCTTTAGTTATTGATCGGAAACCGTTATTACCTACAAGGTCAATGCGACCTTGATCTTTGACCCTTGACCCCAAATTCAATAGCGGTCATCTGCTGGTCATGACCAATCATCATACCAAGTTTGATGTTCCTAGGACTAAGGGTTCTTTAGTTATTGATACCTACAAGGTTAATGTGACCTTGACCTTTGACTCCAAAATCAATAGGGGTCATCTGCTGGTCATGACCAATCATCATACCAAGTTTGAAATTCCTAGGCCTAAGCGTTCTTTAGTTATTGATCAGAAACTGTTTTTACTTACAAGGTCAATGTGACCTTGACCTTTGACCCCTTGACCCCAAAATCAATAGGGGTCATCTGCTGGTCATGACTATTCATCACACCAAGTTTGAAGTACCTAGGCCTAAGCATTCTTTATTTATTGATCGAAAACCGTTTTTACCTACAAGGTCAACGTGACCTTGACCTTTGACCCCTTGACCCCCAAATCAATAGGGGTCATCTGCTGGTCATGACCAATCATCTTAACAAATTTGAAGTCTCTAGGCCTAAGGATTCTTTAGTTATTGATCGGACACCGTTTGTACCTACAAGATCAATGTGACCTTGACCTTTGACCCCTTGACCCCTAAATCAATAGGGGTCATCTGCTGGTCATGACCAATCATAATACCAAGCTTGAAGTTCCTAGGCCTAAGCGTTCTTTAGTTATTGATCGGAAACCGTTTTTACCTACAAGGTCAATGTGACCTTGACCTTTGACCCCTTGACCCCATAATCAATAGGGGTCATCTGCTGGTCATGACTAATCATGATACTAAGTTTGGAGTACCTGGGCTTAAGCGTTCTTTATTTATTGATCGGAAACCGTTGTTACCTTAAAGGTCAATGTGACTTTGACCTTTGACCCCATGACCCCTAAATCAATAGGGGTCATCTGCTGGTCATGACCAATCACCATACTAAGTTTTAAGTTCCTAGGCCTAAGGGTTCTTTAGTTATTGATCACCAACCGTTTTTACCTACAAGGTCAATGTGACCTTGACCTTTGCCCCCTTGACCCCAAAATCAATAGGGGTCATCTGCTGGTCATGACCAATCACCATATCAAGTTTGAAGTTCCTAGGCCTATGCCTTCTTTAGTTATTGATCAGAAACCGTTTTAACATACAAGGTCAATGTGACTTTGACCTTTGACCCCTTGACCCCAAAATCAATAGGGGTCATCTACTGGTCATGACCAATCACCATACCAAGTTTGAAGTTCCTAGGCCTAAGGGTTCTTTAGTTATCATTCGGAAACCATTTGGTCTACGGACCGACGGACCGACAAGTGCAAAGCAATATACCCCCTCTTCTTCGAAGTGGGGGCATAATAATAATAATATTTGTCAATGTTTATCTTTTGTTATGACCCTACTTTATAAAAAGAATAATTCATTTCTTAAACTCATTCTTTACAAAATATATCGTTAGTTTAATTGTTTGAGTTTAACTTTCTTCTGCTAGGTTGCTTATCATCACATAGAGAGAGATAGGATCCAATTTTGCCGTGTTTGGCTCTCTTAGGGATTCTGCTTACCTCTATTTTATTACTATGTGAAATAACTTTGACAGAATACTGAAAAAAAGTTTTCCTCATTTATACACATCTGTCAGGACTATACGGATATATTTTGGAGACCCAAAACATCCCCAAGACGAAAATCATGTTCAACTGTCAGATTCCACGTTGCCAGCTCCGTTGATATATTCAGATAATTGATTGTCATTGCAACAGTTTCCGTGTGATCGAGCAAAATAATGACGTCATTCAATGTGAATGAGTTTTTATATAGATTTTAATGAGTGACATCTTAAGATTATTAAATATTTTTGTAACTTGTTTAAACATTTTTCCATTCATAATGTACGAATGTGAAATACACGCAGACGTTATAAACCAATAAAGATATAAATATTTATAGCTATAAACAGTTTAAAGAAGAAGCTTGAGTTACTTGTTTTAAATAGTACTGATACATTGTATCACTTGAAATAACTTGATATTTTACTTTCCTTCTTCTTCATTTTATCAAACAATAATTTCATAAAATTGATACTGGTAAATTATCAAACTTCCTAAAATATGCCATTTTACAAATGGTTAAACATCTAAATTAACAACAGGAAAAGGTTGTTTTTTTAATTATTTATTTTAATACTTACTATTTTCTTTTATTTGTAAAAAGCTCTGTTATCTAAATAAAATTCTTACTATTTATACGTTATTGAGTAACACTTGACAGAAAATAAGAAAATGATATTACACGAGTTTATTAAAACGACGACAAAAAATGTAATTATGAAATCTGAAATAAAGAAAAATATTGTGTTTGAAGAGAAATAGTCAATTACAACACCTGAGCTTTAATTTGCCTTCAAGGTTTGATTTTCTTCCGTTGTCATGACAATTCAGAAAACAGATTAAATTGTTTCTCACATGTTTCTTTCCATCTGCAAACAAATAAAACATAAATCATTATATACAAGTCATGAAAATCATTTGAAAACAACAAACACATCTATCTTCATGTTATTTTTGATGACTAAGAACATACTAAAATATATATATGCCTTAGCATATATACTTTATGTAATCAATCAAAGAAGACCTTTCCCATGTGAATCCTGTAAAGATTACTACATGTATACTGAGCTAAATGTCTTTGGTCTAATTGAAACTTAAAGAAAAATGCCATACACATATTATCAAATTTTAATTCACATAGATTTGTACACATTTTACTAATGTTTAATGAATGAATACTGAGCTAAATGTCTTTGGTCCAATTGAAACTTAAACAAAATTGCCATACACATATAATCAAATTTTATTTCACAAAGATTTGTACACATTTTACTAATGTTTACTGAATGAAAACATACATTCATTCATAAATCCAAATAAACTTAATGAACCCGTGACGATCCCGTGCGTCCAATGAAAGCTGTACAAACTTCTATTATAAATAATAGGAATGACCGTGCATACTTTGTTTATCTAACGGGTTTCATTGTACATATTTCACTGTATGTATACCTGCACAAGTATGTTTGATACCGAAACAAAAACACTGCCCATATACCTGTACACGTCTTTTTTTTTTTTTTTTGTTTTACAAAATATATTTAACAAATAAAAAATAACAAAATACCTGTACACGTACTTTTACGAAATATATTTAACACAAAATAAACTTTTTATATGACCTAAACTAATTTTGCGATGTATTCTACCTAAAATATTGGAATATATGGTTGTTATCTATTTACCTAGGCTTTATAGTTTTTTCCCTTTTTCAAAAATTGTACAAAATGTATTCTTATGGATTATCTTTCTACTTATTTCTTTGCTTTCTTCTTTCTCTTGACCTGTCCGGTTGCGATGCTGTATTGGTTTCCTCATCCCTACATAAGCACTTTCCTGGCATAACATAATATAATGAATATTGACATAAATACATTTAGGATGAGGGTGGGCCTGTTTCAAAAAAAGCAGCAGAAAGTAAAAGGTGTTAAACATTTTACTCACTTTGAAATGCTCTGTTGGATGGGTCTCATTCTTTATCTCTGTGGTGACGTTCACAAAAACCCTGGACCAGCCTCTCTAAACTCTTCTTCTTCTTCAGGTGATACATCATATATGTCAAATTCCTCATTCCTTTCCCTTTCCGACTTTTCTCACTCATTATCATGTGTGCACTATAATGTGCAAAGTTTTCTAAAGAAAAAAGATATCGTGGAAGGTGAACTTGATCCGTTTGATATTATCTCAATAACAGAAACCTGGCTGTCCGCCGCTGTTGATACAGATTGCTTATATTTTCATAATTATTCTCCCCCTTTTCGAAATGACAGAGGTACGGACAATCATGGAGGTATTTTGGTTTATGTTAAAAACACTATCCCTGCAATTCGAAGATACGACCTAGAGATTCAAGGTGTGGAATGTATTTGGTTGGAGATTTTTCTTAAAAATAAGAAACTTCTTTTTGGTACTTTCTATCGTCCTCCGAATTCTTCCCCTTCTGTGCTCTCTCAGATAGAAATGTCAATCGGTCTCGCTTTTGACACAACTATATCTGATATAGTTATAACTGGAGATTTCAACTTAGACATGCAAAAACATACATCGGCAGCAAAAATCAATAGCATTGCAACACAATACAATTTGACTCAAGTAATACAACAACCAACACATTATACTGTTTCTTCAAACTCCCTTATAGATCTATTTTTAGTCTCGATGAATTGCAGAGTTTCTGTATCTGGCGTCGCTGACCCCTTTCTTGATCAAGTCTGTAGATATCACTGCCCTATTTTCTGTATTCTTGACTCCTCCAAACCATCTTCGCAAAATTTCAAAAGAAAAGTATGGCTATATGATAAAGGTGATTATGTAGGTTTGAGAAGGGAGATTTCTTCTTTCCAATGGGATACAATTCATAATGATGACATAGACATCTATACACAGCAATTAACAGACACAATCAATCTCATTGCAGCTAAATATATACCTAACAAAATAGTCACAATACGCCAATCATCACCACCATGGATGCATAATGAATTAAGGAAACAAATCAGAAAACGTAAACGCGCATATGATAAAGCACAAAAAACACAAACTCCACATCACTGGCAACTTTACAGACAGATCAGAAATAAAACAACCACGTTACTCAGACAAGCAAAGCAGCAACAAACACAGAAACATTGCCCATTTAGGTAATTAATTGCCCGGTTTGAAGGCAATAGTCCGAACAACAGTATTGAACTGTTGATTTCGTTTTCCTTTTATCACTCGTGACTTATGACATGCTTCGTACGTTAGTTTAATAGCTGGTCCAATGAATCATGTCTGTCTTATTAAGCTTAATTTAACGAACATTGTGATTTTAAGTCATATGTTTAAAAACCGATTCGACTGATATGTCGAACAGTACCTTTATTTACTGAAAGAATTGCATCGGCTGTTGAATTAAAATTACAATAAAATGATTCTGCTCACTTGAGTAAGTAACTCTGATATTTAAGATCCAGACCATATTTGTCATGAAATTTAGTATCTACCAAGTATTTTGAGTGTTCTTATTGTAGTACTTTCAAAGCAATAACTAAAAGAGTGACCTTTGTATTCTTTGAATTTTAACATTCTGATAATCAAATCATAACTAATTTATATTGACATTTTTCACTGTCAAGTGCAGTCAGATTAGTAATGTATTTCAAAATATTATCTATTATTTTATGCTTTTTGGTGGATTGCTCATTAATCCGTGAAAATTATATTTGATAATTTCACATTAAAAATAATCAAAATAAAATTTCACACTTTCCAATGACGAGACTACTTTGTAAAGATTTTCCCAAGGGGGTGACTCCGTTTTATTTTTGCTTAAAGTTCTGACATTGTAAGGGCTGTTTAGAGAAAGGTAAAGCTGAAAAAATGGAAATTGATAAATAACTGAAATTTCAAAAGTAATAAAAAGAAAAAAGAAAAAAAAACTTCATTTAATTCAAATTTCCAATCACCAAATATGTTTTCCCCCATTTTTACTGTCTGAATAATACACTTCCTCCCACATGCAAAACTGCTCTTGATTACATTTGGGCATATTTAAGTATCTTACGAGCAATACCTCCCTTAAGCAATATGAAAACTTGAACAGCAGTGTCCCGTAGAATATGTTAACAAACAAGCGTTCGTAAGACAGCCTTTCAACAATTCCATGTTTTCCAAATTATTAGCAGATTTTGAATGTTTACACATCTGGCAACAAGTATTTCTTGTCTGTAACAATCCTCAAATAAGTTTTCTTTCTTATAAAAAGAAGAATGACTAACTAATCCAAATGATATCCCTCTTAATCAAACACAATTATTTTCCTCCCTCGTACACACCTGTTAAAGATGACCACCGCTTATATTACACAAAGCCTGGTCTATTATATAAATTTGCCGTAAGAAACGGAAATTTAGGTCGGATGGTGTGACTTTTTCTTCTACTAGAATTGTTTGTGTTTATTATAAAAACAAGCGATCATTCATATTTTTTGAATAAAATAAATAATATCATCGCCATTTAATGTTGATTGTAGAACTTAATTTTCAGCTGAAGACTTCTTTTATTTATGAGAAATTCGACTGGATTGAGGTACCAGTGGGGATGAAGTAATATTGAGAACATTTCATTTAAACGTGTTTTTAAGCATAAAAAGAAAAACAAATGTGTTTGTTTTGTTGTCTACTCCAAATCCCTCCAGAGGCGTGCACGTCGCGGAGAAGGCACACGGCAGGTCAAGGTCAAATCATCTTAAGTACCAGAGGCGATTGGTTGACCTGTCGTGACTAACTCTGGAGGGTGGCGCTAACAAGAGCCGTTTTATGTCAACCGCCTGTTTGCAGCCGTCACGGAACTTGATGCTTTTCCGGTATTATCTTTCTTTCATCGAACGAAAAACAGGACTTAGGAAGATCGGCATGAAAAAGAAGTCCCCGATGAGACTTCTAGAGTGGACATGGACGCTGAGATCTCGGACATATGGAATTTCCGGCGCCGAGCTAAAATAAACCTAATACAACAACAACATTTGTTTGTTGTGTAAGATTTTATTTTATTGCATCTTTTGAACTTTAAAAAACAGTATTCTCATGAGTGGCGTACTGTTTTTAAAGCTCACTCGATGAAATTAATTTTAGTAAAATATAAAGTTCGAAAGAAAATGTAACCATTTTTTAAAGTATCTTTTTTATTCTATTATTGTTGATTTTATTCCCTGTTTTCGCAATAAACATATATATTTAATCGGTTATATTTTAATGTACAAAATTCCTTTTGTCTTATAAATTAAATGTTATCTTGACATGCTTTGTTATTTAGTTATTGACAGTGTAATTTGTTAACGCCTTCATAAGTGTTTTAGTATATTTCTATAAAAAAGCGCATTATTCTACTATATAAAATATAATTTTCAAATTTTCTGACGATATTATATTTCAAGTAACTTTAATGGCTTTTATTAAAATCAAGGAGCAAATCATAACCAAACAAATAAGCTTACAATGTTTAGGCACAGTCTAATATCTAAGTACAGTCACTGTGATCATTAAATTATTACACCCTGGACAGTTTTATAGTCCGAAAGAATACTGCTTCTTTATCATTCTAGGAAAGAGTCTTTAAACTGCAAAGAAATAGAATATTTCTTTACAAAATAAGAACTGGTTTCTTCTGTTACAAATGAAATCCTCTTCCTACGTATCTAACAAATGGGTTTGTCTATCACAGACGACTTGAATAAATTGCTCTTCAGGGAATAAAAAGGGAAACATAATCAACTATTCAATGGTATGTAAATTTGTCAAAACCTACCTAAATCAATAAGATTTGCATTACCACCATAACACTAAATAGGTGATAAATGATATCGTCAATTTATTCATATATAAAATGGCACAAACTATCCTAGCCTTTTGTTGTTAAATGGACGTTATCTATGATTAACTGATTCAGAGTCAAATTGACAATACCAAATCATTAATTTAGACAAGGCCTGTCAAGTAACACAGATTGATAAAGTATTCTTAATCATCGGACTTATTTGTCACAATCGCATGCTGTAATGCGTACCATTGACTGCCAGATCAGTTATCGTTTTTCTTGAATGGACTTAAGCGTATCTGGTTTCAGCAATTCACAGACAATTACCAGAGACAGACGACGACACGTACTTTTTTAACATCAGTTGTTTGTTACTTATTGAAGCTCGTATTATACGTTTATTTTTTATTTAGGTAGTTTTAGCTTGCTACCAAATAGACATAAGTGGATTCCGTAAAGAATACCAAGCCGGCGAAATTACCATGTTGCACATTCAGTTTGATCGAGCATATTTTTATCCAAGTGCACCATACAGTTTCTAAGGAACATTTGGACTGTTTTTTCTCAACGAACAAAAATCCGCCCCTGATAGAATAATATCAGCTACATTAATTCCTTCCGAAACAACAAGAGCGAAATACTTCTAGAAGATTTTGACCTCCACAGCAAAAACGAAAAACTTATCAGAAATTTGTATGACCATGATATAGCTACTTTAATGCATAAATGGATGAAGACTGTTTTGTAATGAGGTTTTTATGCGAAAGGTTTCATTTGTTGGCAGTCTATTATTTGCGTTTCACCAATACTATAATTTTTTATATTTCTTATACTATATTCTTCTCCCTGATCAGTTATATTATGAAATAAATAAAAACATATTCCATAGTTGCAATGTAACTAAACTATTGTAGATATAATTGCAATAAAAATGTTATTTTGTTAAGATGAAATATAAGCCAATAACAGTCTTTTATTAATAAGCAACATTATAATCAATTATTCATTATTTCTGTTGAAGAGTTATTTTGTATTTTGATCTCCATTTCTTGCAAACGCATATATATTTTAAGTCAGGAACATCATAATGAGTATTGTCTCGGCTGTGTGTAATTGATGTTGTAATGCAATATTTATGTGTTTTATAGCAGTAACATTTGGAATTTAATATCAATTACTGTGAGCCTTATTAGTCTTGCAGCGATAAACAAATGTAAATTTTTATTGTTTCACAAAAAATCTGACACTGTAAATTATCACGAAAAAGGAAAAAGTAGCTTTCTTCGACTGGATTTGAATGCGCGCGGTCAAAATTTCCGCGTTAACTGATTGACCATAACATTAAGTTTTATGAAAACTTTTAAGTTTAGAAGTTTCACTGTCTATTATGCCTCAGAAATGTGATAATTTAATTAAAAAAAACTATTTTTGTTGTTTTCTAAAACGTTTTCCATTGGCCAACTACCTTAACATTTATAACTGTTGCCTTTTTAGCTAATAGTAAAGTTGTACTGATTTGGTATTTTGTATGGAACAGAGAAAATAAGAATCCCTAAAGAAAGACAAACACGGCAAAATTGAAAATGTTGCAGGCGCAGTTTGATTGAGCCTGTTCATGGACAGTAGTGTCAAGTGCAAACTAATGTCCACGTCCCCTGGCACCGGCTTAAGCAGGATTCAACATTAAACATGAACTGGAAGTCAAATTATCACTTTGTGACAATTTGCTGCACTTTAGAAAAATAATTTACATTTATTGCATTTTGCTGCAGGTTTGCCCTTTCTAAAGAAATAAAACTTAAATTAGTTTCTGAGGCATATATAATGAGGTTTAAATGCAATAGGACAACCATCAACACAACAACATGAAAGTAGAAGCAAAAGTTCTATACGTTATCAGCTCATTGCTATCCAACCGGGCAATTAATTACCTAATTGGATAGCATTACCTTTGCACTACAATTCTCAAGAAAATCTGACAGATACATTTGGATTTACTACTTTGTATATTGTGCCACGTTAGAATCCAATTTAGAGCCTGTCAATCATAACAATGCAAACTCGCATGGGAAATAGTATCAAATGGGTCTGCCGACTGTGTAAGTCAGAATTGCACACTTCTTGATGTTTTGGAATACAAAATGATGTATAGACTAGAAGCTTTTATGGATAATAATTTCTAGATATATAAAGAACAAAAATGATTAAATATGACAATATATCAGTTAATCATAACATTATCATTGTCTATAATGTCTTACATCAACTTTAAGTGCGTGGAGATAGTAGAGGCACAAGTATCTTTAATCTGCAGAAAAATTGTGAAATTGTAAATTTTAAAGTTGTTTTCCTTTAATCAAAACAACGTATTATTAAACTATTCATTTGTCTAGAGTCATAGTTCTGATCGATGTCATTCTAAAACGATTAGCAATTTCTAAATATCGATTTTAAGTCGCTTTTATATATAAAAACAATGCCAGTTTAGAACATATTTATCTTTTCATATTATACCTATTCTATTATCATTCTTTATGTGTTCAAAATTGTCTTAGAAAGTGTACCGTCATATTTTATTTCCCTTGTGGTTTAAGCGCCTAGCATAACAAGCTTTGTTTAATATTTAAAGATCTTAGTGTCATGTAGCTTTATGATTGTCTAGGAATAATACAACTGGAAAAAAATGATTACTTTGTACTACACATTATATACCTACCGAAAATAGTAAAAAAGGAACGATTTATTTAATTAATTTTTTATGGAGAAAAAATATCTGCCAGGGTTTAAGTGGTTTTAGCATGCACCAATACAGTTTAGGTCAAATTATTATTTATGTACTTTATGATTCATGGCAGCTGACTTTTTACCTTTTTCACAAAAGGTAATTATTTTTCCACCTTGTATTTATAGTACTATAAGAAGTGTTGCATAAGGATTAGTCGTTGAAATTTATTATTTATATAGGTTTCAAACTAGTTTGTTAATAACAAGAAATGTTTATGTATTGGGCGTAAAATTGGATCGTGGATTCATTCAAAAATGGTTATAACTAGAGCACACAATTTGACAATTTGACACACACTACGCATGCAACGACTCTCGTTAAAGGCATTTTAGCAAAGGTTTCTGTTTTTATAGAAAGATAATATTAGTAGATATAGCAATATATGAAAATTTATCAATGTCAATTTAGACTAAATTACTGGGAATAAGAATTTTTGATCGGTAGCGTTACGTTGTACATGTATCAGCCGCCGGCTAAATTTGGTTTGAATTTGAGAAAATACCGATATGAAGCTGTTTTATATATTATGTTGATATAGTAAATAGCTAATAGTTAATATTTCGTGAACAAAATGTCATCATCGTTAGTTCTTAACCAACTATTTAAACTGTAAATTTACTGTATCCATGGCCGCTTTTAAATGTCCTCTTACTAAATCAATTGTTTACTTTACTGTCGAAAGAAAAACAGACATTGTATTATGAATCATTATTTTTCTTGTGGGAGAAATGTAGCGTCCGTCCTGGTTAATAGGTAAAACCACATCAATAAAGGACCATTAAAGGATAATATTAGCATTCCAAGAAACGTGTACTTTAATGTTATGGAATGGAGACAAATGAGTCCGAAGGTTTACATCACTTGGTTGATTAAAAAAGTGCTTCAGCAGAGTTAATGCTGAATTGGTTAATTGAATGTGATGTCAATTTTCGACCGAAATGATCAATCTGTATAACTTTTGAATGGGTATTTGTATTTCATTGATATATTTTACTAGAATAAAGCATAAATAAACAAAATAGTATGTAGGCATGATATTAGGCTAGAAACTCTTTAAGCAATCTTTTTTGTTTGTGATTGAAATGTGCATACGATTAGTATAAAAGAAGCATGCCAAATGCGCAAAAGTAGCTCTTTCTTTATTAGTCATGCGGAAGAGAAATTGGTATATATACTGCAAAATCAGACATTAATTGCACATAACATGTAAATTATTATTTTTTACACTTCTTAAAAACTCATTTGCTTAAAATAGTTATTAAACGATTCATCTTAATATCAACATGAGCAATGTTTTTATTTTCATCATTATTTATATCATCGTCATTATTCTACATAATTATTCTACATAATTATTCATACTTATTATAATTATCATCATTATTTACTTCAGTAGATATATGTAACTGCATTTCTCATTTGCAACAAATGACGCATTTCAGTGTTATTGTTTTTATACTTTGGTTGAAACTAGTAAATGCAACAAATTTGAACTTGAGTTGAATTCTGCTGAATCCGGTGCTAGGAGTCGTGGACGGCATTTTCTAATACTTTTTATGTACAACCTCAGTATAAGCGAGCCTGAAACATTTCAAGTTGTTGCTGTTCTGGATGTTCTTTAGGGATTCATAATTCTCACTATTTGATCAATACAATAATACATAATTTAAATACTATACATTACTCAATTCTTGACATTATGAGAAATAAAATGTATTCACAAACAAATTTTATATTTAATTTATATTAATTAGACTTCTCAGGACCAATCTCACTGAATATTTGCCCGATAATGACGCAAGAAAATGATCCAATTGCATAAATGTTTTACACTTATTGAAGTTGATAGACAGGTCTTAGACCGTATGATGGTTCGCACGCGTGATAAGTGACTATTCATCAAAGCAAAGGAACCATAATATTGTCATAATTATGTAAGGAAATGTGCCATATGCACATTCTTGATGCTATTGCAGATATATCTGATGAATTCATCTTCCTATTTTAGCATATCATTGTGTTGTAATGTAATTGTAAAATACTTATACAAAACTTATTTGTTATAATGCTCATGTATATATCATAAATAAATGTTTGAAATGATATTACACTGGCAATTTATTTACAAATTTCACCGAAGTTGTTTAACAAAATTGTTATAACAAATAATTGAGGCAGTTACTGTAAACATATGTTGTTTTAGAAAATTCCATTTTATTTAGTTCCGCCCATTGATTTCTCGTTTAGGGAACACGCATTCCTTTACTTGGGGACCATATGCCGCTTTTCATGGAATGGCACTTACGTGTCACATTGAAGGTTCCATGATAACATCCATATGAACACATCTGCGGATGTTACAAAATTCATTATTGTACTAGTTCATGTTAAATGTTGAATTCTGCTTAAGCCGGTGCCTGGGGCATTATCGGTAGTTTGCACTTGACAGTACCGTCCATGAACAGGCTAAATCAAACCGAGCCTGCAACATTTTCAATTTTGCCGTGTTCGGCTTTCTTATTTTCTCTATCTTAGATACAAATTGAAAACGACATTGTTTTTATTCACAAATTCGATTGACATTATTGAACAATGTCCAAGATGTTATAAATAACCAGTTCGTATAAAGGCTTTAAATTTTAGGCAAAAAGTTCCATATTGATAAGTGTCAGGATTTTTTTTTAGATAAACACAAAAAGCGTACTCCGTTAAAAAAGACTGAAAAACTAAAGTCAGTTTGATAATAGAACATTTTGATGTTTTGTTGCTTTGAAAAAACATTTTCCGACTAGTTTTAAAATCAAAACTATGCAAATTTATTTTTAAAGGCCGAATTTCAACCGCTTTGTCTCTTAGGAGTCATTTATTACCAATGACTTAAGTAGACGAAAATGTCTGAGGATAGAATGATTTATGTAGATACTATGCGAGTGAAGTAACAAAATGCAGACAATGTCTGTACATGTAATGGTTTCTACAATAACATCTTACTTTTTTATCCCTGTGTGATATCCAAATTATTTTTTGATTGTGTATTTTCAAATAAGTTTATTAATATAATAATTTTTAGTCATTGTTATTTTTTTTTATTTAGTCCATAGAAACCACATTTAACCCAATAAACACTATACTTATAATGTATTGCTTTCTTTTGATACAAATGATTAATCATTTTGTTCTACTTATCTAAAATTGTGATATTTTAAGCAAGTACGCATTTGAGTAATGTTCCCCTTAAAATCAAACTTGTAATATTGTTCTGGACCATTTGAATAATCGTTACCTCTACATGTCGTGTTTACGATGGAATACCCAGTAAGCCGGTGCTAGGAACGTAAGATATATTACAGTATTCCATCATTCTTTATAACGTGACTCAATAAACATGAGAAAACAGATCAACAAGGAAAGGCGACGTTCACAGAACAACGCCCTAAAACAAACCAACCACCCTAGCACGGCACCCAGACAGCATCTACGAATTTGATGCTTCTTGTACGGTTGTAAAAAAGAACGAAAAGCAGACTGTATTGACGGGAGCATGGATGTAACTACAAATTGTGTTTTGATATTAAATTTCTTATTCGCCTTCCCATTTAAATTTTGTTCAATGTTGATATAGGTTAGATATGCAATTTAATTATATCTTATTTTTTATCCTATCACTAAGCAAGTCAATATATTTTGCTATGTATTCACATGAATTAGTGTGTATCTATATTGTCATATCAGTACAAATGATGCATATCAAGATCAATGTTTATATAACTAGATTTGGATTGATTCGTCCAATAGATGTGGAACAAAATAAACATAAATGTTTTGCATATGTATATATTACCTCTAATGGCCGCCATTTTGTTGGCCATTTCCAATTCATTTTATGCATAATTATTATAAGATAAACAATCTCTCACAATTATATCATAATCGTGTAAGGTGATTACAATCTCTCAGATGCTGATGTTTCAAAAAATAATTTTCTATTTATAAATTAAAAGAAAGCGAGCTAAATGATCAATTTTTAATCACCTTCATTCACAATTAGCTTATTATATGTGCTTATTACGGACATACACAACAGGTCAATGTTTTTGTGACACATAAACCCTAGATAAAAATTACCAAGGCAGTTGATATACCAGTTTATATAATAGCAGCATATTTTACCAACTTAAATTATGTTGTAAAAAGTTTCTTATTTGCGATAATAAAACTTTTTGTCAATAGCAAAAAGTTAACCCACAGATAATTATGCTCATCTTTTTCACATTTAATCAAATTTGCTTCAACCTTTTTGAATATGCGTTTCATATTCCTAAAATTGTACTTAACTTGTGATCATTACAACTGTCTAACATTTACACGGATGAAGAATATATAACTTGGACACGAAGAAAAAACATAATTTGTTTTAAAGTAGTAAGTATTTAAAAAAGGGAAAACAAATACTTAATTACAGTATTGTGTTCAGCAAAACAGTAAAACAATCTTCTTTATTAAACCTTTTGTATTCTATTCTATTCTAAACTTTCTGGTGTATGTTAAAGTTTTGAGTATTCTTTTTTATTTTTTATACACTACCATTATGTTAATATCATTTAAGATATTTTCTTGAAATTAAAAAGTATTGTTCCATATAGTGATTCACATGCAGTTATGCTTTAAAGTAATGACATTAGGCGACACATTATTACCAATGGTTTGCTTCTGACCTGACTTTATGAACAAATTTATATTTTAGTTGATATCTTATTTACTTTTACCCGCTATAGCCTTGTTACATATTCTTTTCATTTTGATCATTCTTTTAAAAGGTTTTTACGTCAATTTAGAAAATAAAGAATGACCTATAAAAAAAAAAAATTAAAACCCAAAACAAAACAAACAAAACAAAACGAACAAAAAATTTTGGAGGAATAATTTGTCATTCTGCATTTCTTCCAGGTACATTTTTTCTATGACAATTTTTATTTCCATTGGCCAATATGAGTTTATTATGTATACTCTGTTCATAGAGCATTATATTTATTGAAAATAGTCAACATCCAAGAATATGTAAATGATGCCATGGACAACATTACGGACCTGCTTCATTATCGAATTATCGAAAAAGTTGTGGTAAAAAATGTTTATAGACATTAAGTATTAATTTAGCACGCTTACTGAGGAAACATAATGAAGACAGTTATGAATTGTTGATACTTTACGCCGTTATTTCCCGTAACATTTGTTGCTTCTTTAAGAAACTTGTCGTCTCATTATCAGCATTGAATTAGTCAGAAAAAATAGAAACCAAGAAATAAATTGTGTTTATCGTATCATGTGCTTGGTCAGTAAATCCAATTTTTTGTTATACATATGAAATTAAATCGCTCTTTTGTGATTAAACTGTATATTTTTTATCAATAACTATTGAATTTTTCTTTTAAATTTTAAATTATATAACAATTATCATTATGGTACGATTTTGACATTCGTTATAAACGAAAAGTCAAATATATTTTTTAGATATTAGTGTGAACTGTTTTCAAAATAGAAAATACTGTATTACAAATTAATATGCTAATTCTCTATTAGATTTATATGTTGATATAATTTTTTTTCTATAAAGTTTAAGTCAAATTCTACAATAAGAAATTAATGCATATATTTTAATGATTACATATAATATGAACACATATTTAAAGTACATGCTTTACATATTCTGCGATGTTTGAAAATTGTTTTATTTGCATAATTATGTACATATATATAATTTCATTTAATGTGGCTTACCACTTTGAACACATTATACAGGATCTTTAATAGTTACTTCAAATCAAACTTTGTATGATATCTAATAATGAAATTTCCAAGAATACAATTAGTTGGTTTAGTACAAAGTATTACACTACAATAAAAATCAGACTTTATTTACCTTAATCCAAATTTTCAACTTATGTATATTTAAAGTTATCTATTTAAAAATGAATATTATTACTTATTGATTTAAACTTTTATGTACAATGTTAAACAGAACATTTATGAAATAATATCTGTCTAAGTGGTATTTATTAGTATTTTAACACTAATGTTGAGTTTTGTAGCATAGACATTGACAGCGTTGGCCGCAAAGTAAACCTTTCACTACTTAGTTGAGGGTGCGTTTGTGTTTGTGTGTGTGTGTGGTGTTGTTGTTGTTGTTGTTGTTGTTGTGCGTTTCGTTTTTTTCTTTTTATCACTCGGTTTGACAGTGACAAAGTCCTAAGAATTCAAGAGCTGTACAGACGGCAAAAATCAAAACATACATATATATTTTGCCTCGCTTATAGCTCTTTTTGATAATCAAATGCTTTTAGGTGAAATATCTTCTTATCAGTCAATCTCATAAACGGAAACGTTTGCAAAGATACTTTTATTTCCAGAAAAGATAAATGTTATAAATCTGTCTTATATGTCATAAAGAGTTATTAAAACACACCACTTATTATTTTGTAGCACAAAATTGACATTTTTGTTACAACCATGTTTTAGAGAAAGAACAATAACATGCATATATTAATTCATAGAAATTTGTAAATATCAACCTTAAGTTGATTAACAATTCGTTTTAGACAAACTGCAATTATCATGACTAACAAAAGATTTGTTATAATACTTGGTGAGATAATTATTATAATACAGTATTTCACTTCAACATGTACTTCAATTGTGTAATACAAATAATCACTATAAAAGTGATTTTACTATTAACTTTATATATTTTTTGAATTCCATGACTGATCGGTCTCGATAATGACGGGAGTCCATCATGGCTGTATATATGATAAGATTGTAAGATACATGTAGATAAACGTGGTTCTCACCACATAAAAACAACAAATTATAATATCTTTCAGATGGAAATATTGTATTTCATTATACATACAAATACGTATATCATTAATAGAAAGAATCGAGTTTTATCAGAAGACAATTATGTATCTAGTCATAAATGAAGCTAACACAAAGGCATTTCAAACTACATTATTTCCAAGAGCTACAGATGATCACAATAAATAAAGCCATTAAAAGGGATCAAATTCTGACTTACTCAAGTTTGCTGGTATACATATATCATTCATTCTTGGCAGAGTAATATGGACTTGTGGTATCAAATTTCTCCTATAATCATAAATAATTTCATTCTCAAATATTGTTGTCATTATTTTGACATTTTCGTGTTATGGAGGACAATTTTATGATCAACTAACGAACCTTGTGCTAAAAATTAATACGCTCTCTATTGCTATTCAAGGGAAGTTATCTATTGTTTTGTGACTTGCCTTACATCTAAATTACCGGAATCAAAGCTAATTTGAATAACGTATCCTATTTCTTTACCATGTTCATGTCTAAATTGTATTTAATAATCAATGTGACAATTATCGTTATCATCATCATCAACAACAACAACATCCTCGTCACCCTCATCCCATTATCATCACCTCATCATCATCCTTACTATTAATATAAATATCCCAATTTACATCACATTCATCATCATTGTAACCATCTAGATGCATGCTCTATTTATTCTCACAATTTTATCATTATTATAATCATCATCTTCATTATCCAAATGATGATTATAATCCATTTCGTCAATTTTGTCAATTTTGTCATCATTATTTTCATCATCCCAATAATCATATTCATCATAATCATCATTTTCATCATCACCATCTGAATTTGCAAGCAAACTTTCATCACAATCAATATCATCATTATCATCGTCGTCAACATTAACAATAACAACATCATTATCATTATTATCACCAGCAGTAGCATTACTCACCTATTTATTTTCTAACATTTAGTACAATAGAATTATGTATAAGACGTAGGGGATGTCACATTACACATGCAGATATTAAAAGCGTTTTTAAAATGTTAATATGAAATAAGCAAAACTGATGAATCGGATATATAAACAAAGATATTTTTCGGACCCGGGGGTATAGGTGCATATAGGTACTCACAGTGGTAGTACATTTTTCATGCTGAAATACTGCATCACAATCGCTCATCTATTACTTACGAAATATTCCTACCTGAAAATATAGGTATTTAATTACTTCATGTATTCATGTACATCAACATATTTTTAAACTAAATATAGAAATTCCAACCGATGTCGTGCAAGCTGATATTATTTGGTTAGATCATTAAATGTTAAAATGTCCTGGTATTTTCTGGCTTATATAAAATTCATATCAATTTAATATCATCAAAGTATCAAAATGTCAATTAGATATGCCCAGCCCCAGGGAGATATCAAATTGTATTGTATAATAATTGTGATAACTCTTTATGCATTTACGTTGTATTAGTTATCAATGCATTTTAACAATTCCCAGTGCATTATATAAAAAAGTTTATGTTCGAAGCGTAAATAATAAAATATGAAACAAAGATCAATAAACGAATCCCTAACAGGTTTAACAAGCAGAGCAAACAATCATAAACATTTTTTACTACATTAAATCATTCATATGGACCGGTCCAGAAAAAACTCTTACAAATTTGCAATCATATCTAGTATGATACGGATTTTTCTTGTATTCTCTTTAAACTGGATATAATAAAATGTGGAATTATAACAATATCAAAATTTATTTATTTGAAATTAAGTTTATACAGTGTAGATAAATTATATCGCAAAGGGTGATTCTGTATCTTTTATACACATACAATATTGTAGAAAAAATCATACAATGTTGTGGAAAAAAGTCATACAAGGTTGTGGAAAAATCATACAATGTTGTGGCAAAAATTTAATATGAAATGCAGCACATTGGCCTTTCATTGAGTCTTCCCTTAAGAAATACTTTTTTCCGAATAATGATTGCTTTAGTTGCTGTTAGTTGCTCTAATTTCACCCAACGTTTATCATTGCTTTATCTTGATTTCATCTGTTCTAGAAAGAATCGTCAAATATGCCAAAACTAAAGATAATGGTTATCGTACTATTAACTGTAGTTCATCATTTTTTTGAAAAGGAAAATGACGTCTTCGTATGATATCATACAATTCTGTAAAGCATCATCTAATAAAATATTCTAATAATTAATTTTCAATTACGGCTATGTTTAGTTATCTGTACGGCTCGTAACCAGACTATGTTTCTATTTAGTCTGTTATTAAGTACAAATATCATATTTTCTTGATGCTAAGGTTAACTCGCTGTCATTATCGAAAGAAGGCTTATTTTTTTTCAATTTCCACTGATTCACATCGCCGTGATATTGCAAATTTGGAACTTCATATCAAATAAACGCATGAAAACAAATATCAAAAAGAAACACCTGAATGACCCAAATGATTTTACATTTCGAGACATTATTATTTTTCTTCAATTTTATTCAAAATATTATCTTTACTATAATCTTTGAAGGATAAAACGAGATCCTTTGCAAAACAATCTGATTAAAAAAGAAAATAAATCGTAATATTTGTAAATTAAGGACCAAACAAATTTGTAGTTTTTTGTACTAAATAGACACCGTACAAGTAACGTGTCGGCATAGTATTTTCATACCATGGTACGTGGCGATAGAAAAGCCGCTTTAATATTTGTGAATGTATTCTTTTCTCTTTTAAAATTTGTTTTCTGTTTCGACATTTTATTCAAAGTTGTTAAAATATTTTATTACATATTCATTCTAAGAGACGCTTAAACGAAAGATTTTAAAAAAAGACGAGGAGCTTATGAACACGCGCTATTGATAAACTTGACCAATAAAATTCCCATATCATCGATTAATTAATCTTTATATTCTAATAAGTAAACATTTTTAAACGAGTTTGATCATTACTTTGTTTATTTATGTCATGTTAACAACAATAAAGTTGACTTAAGTTAGGATTATCTTTTTATCTGTAAATAAACGTTTTTACTTTTCTTTGTAAAGAAACTGTTTCTATGAGTTCGTATTAATTAGAACTTTGCATAGCGTCAACATAATGATAAGATTGTTAGTTAATTCAATACTTTATAAAAATGTATAAGTAAGTTTTGTAAGTAATGTATAAGAAGGTTCCATGATAACCGCCGTATGAACACATCTGCGGATGTTTCTAAATTCAAAATTTTACTATTTTTTGTTTAAATGTTGAATTCTGCTTAAGCCGGTGCAAGGGAGCGTGGACGGTAACTTGCACTTTCCAGTACCGTCCATGAACAGGCTCAATCAAACCGAGCCTGCAACATTTTCAATTTTGCCGTGTTGGGCTTTCTTTAGGGATTCTGTATTTACCTATTTTATGATCACATCCGTGTTACTTGTGCCGTGTGGCGGCTGTAAAAAGTCTCCCCGTACATTTAATCAATGATGTTATATTTTCGATCCTTGAAGATCGTTCAGCACGACATTATTGTGCTAGTGGTATTTTTAGTTTCAACGTTTCGGCATTTTCTAGCTGGGTGGTTCCAATATTCCTACTTGAATAATGTTGAATCACCCTTAGGATATGTTGCCTGCTTTTTAAATTTGTCTTTTGACGTCTTATCTGTGATACGCAGGCTTCATAACCTCTGATCCCCTTTCAAAATTCCATTTTATTTAGTTCCGCCCATTGTTTTCTCGTTTAGGGTACACGCTTTTTATTACTTGGGGACCATACGCCGCTTTTCATGGAATGGCACGGAAGTGTCACATTGAAGGTTCCATGATGACCGCCGTATGAACACATCTGCGGATGTTTCTAAATTCAAAATTTTACTATTTCATGTTTAAATGTTGAATTCTGCTTAAGCCGGTGCTAGGGGGCGTGGACGGTAACTTGCACTTTCCAGTCCCGTCCATGAACAGGCTCAATCAAACCGAGCCTGCAACATTTTCAATTTTGCCGTGTTGGGCTTTCTTTAGGGATTCTGTATTTATCTATTTTATGATCACATCCGTGTTACTTGTGCCGTGTGGCGGCTGTAAAAAGTCTCCCCGTACATTTAATCAATGATGTTATATTTTCGATCCTTGAAGATCGTTCAGCACGACATTATTGTTGTGCTTGTGGTATTTTTAGTTTCAACTTTTCGGCATTTTCTAGTTGGGTGGTTCCAATATTCCTACTTGAATTATGTTGAATCACCCTTAGGATATGTTTCCTTCTTTTTTAAATTTGTCTTTTTGACGTCTTATCTGTGATACGCAGGCTTCATAACCTCTGATCCCCTTTCAAAATTCCATTTTATTTAGTTCCGCCCATTGTTTTCTCGTTTAGGGTACACGCTTTTTATTACTTGGGGACCA